>NC_071105.1:40925000-41146859 GCF_024256425.1 Clarias gariepinus
TGTCATATCAACCTGGTGGTGCATATTACACTGACTCGTGTGTGTGTGTGTGTGTTTGCTTTAACAGCAGTCACGCATCTGTGTGAGCTGTGTGGAATGTGTTTCGAGACAAGGCGTGGGTTATCGAGCCACGCCCGCTCTCACCTGCGCCAGCTGGGTGTGTGTGTGTCGGAAAGCAGCGGCGCCCCCATCAGCCTGTTGTATAAACTCATCACTGAGAGGGACGGGTCTTTACCCTTTACACCCAAACACACACACACACCGCCTGCCACCACAAAACACACACACACACCGCCTGCCACCACAAAACACACACCACACAGCCAGCACAGGAACAAACTCACCGCAAAGCACGGAGCGAGACCAGGTTCAGGAACCAAACTGAAGATCCGAGTCGGTGATCTGGTGAAGAGGCCGCGTACTCTTGTGGCGCGCAGAGACTCCTCCTCCTCCTCCTCCTCCTCTTCCTCCTCATCTTCATCGTCTTCATCGTCCTCCTCATCATCCTCACCCGCCTCATCATCGCCACTCCACCACCAGAAACCACCCAAGACTCCACCCACTCCACACTCGGCTCCGACAGACACTCACCTCGACCTGAGTGAGTACACGCACGCACACACACAATCTCACACACACATTCCATGCTGCTAAACATAATTACTGTATATTGTGAAAAAATCATGAACTGTGGATCATCAGGTCACTCCTGTCCTCTGTGTGTGTGTGTGTGTGTGTGTGTGTGTGTGTATACAGTGAAGTTCTCAGGTGTGTCCCAGCGTGATAGTGTACATGTGTGTGAGCTGTGCGGGGCATTGTATGAGACAAAGAAGAGTCTGGTTCGTCACGCCCGAGCTCATCTACGCCGCTTTGGGGTGGCGCTGGACCCTAAAGCCCCGCCCCTACAGGTCCTGCATGAGCTGCTCCAGAAGGAGGCGGGGACACGCAGTCAGGAACCTCCCACTCCTATGTTAACTCCGCCTGCATTTAAGAAAAGGAAACTGTCCCCAGGAAAAGAAAAAAAGCACAAACACGGTGTGTGTGTGTGTGTGTGTGTGTGTGTGTGTGTGGTTCTGTTCAGCCCAGTCCTCAGTGTTACTTAAGTGATGTCATGTTATTTTTTTGTCAGGTGATTTAATGAAGACTGCTAACTGTGAGTTCTGTGGAGAGAAATTTAAGTCGACTCAGAGTTTGGCGAGCCACGCCCGCTCTCACCTGCGGCAGCTCGGCGTCACTGATTGGTCGGCTCATGGCTCGCCTATAGTGACGCTCAGGGAGCTGATGTCTCGCCGGGGCTGCAGTACTATAGCTCACTCCACACAGACCACATCCTCGACTCCGCCTCTAGCCAAGCCCCCATCGGAAACTCCGCCTCCTTCTGCACCAGGCTCCTTTACTTCTAAATTGCTCAAGCCTCCATCGGAAGCTCTGCCTCTTCCTGCACTGGGTCCCGCCCCTGTCCGAGTGCCTAAAGCCAGGAAGGGCTCGAGGCTGGCGGTGTCCAAGCCGAAGGATGAGCCGGTGGAGTTGGACATCTCTACTGGACAATCAGCCAAAGCCAAACCTCCAATGAATTTAACTGCATTCCAATCAGCTGCGGGTCATGTGACACTTCTGTCCAATCAGAATCTGGCTACAGGTACGTGTTAAGCATATTCTCAGCTTTTTATTAAGCTTTTATCTCAGCTTGAACTTTATCTGTGTTTGTGTGTATCAGGCCTGCAGATGGAGTTGGGCGTGGCTGAGCCTGTGAGGTGCGACTACTGCAGAGATTTGTTTGATAGCCGTAAAGCCTTGTCGTGCCACGCCCGTGCTCACCTGCGCCAACTTGGAGTGAAGTGGGCACCGTTTGCGTCACCCATCGACACGCTGTACGAGCTGATGTTTAGAGAGGGCAAAGGGCAAGGGTTAGAGGGCACGCCCTCACCTTTGGACCTTTGCCGAGAGAAAATCGAGACGGACAGCACGAGTTCGGGTATATCGGCCACAACGTCCCTTCTGTAGGGTTTCACTCTAGTAGTGTTTAGGGAACAGGATTTGAGTAAGTGAGATGAGGTTCAGCTGAAGGTGAAAGATGGACCCTAGACTCCCACTGCTGCATTCTGGACTAGCTGAAGCTTGTTTATGCACCTAGTTGAACAACCAGACAGTAAGGCGTTACAATAGTCCAATCTAGAGGTGATAAAAGCATGAACTAGTTTTTCTGCATCATTTAGTTTGGTGTTCCACAGTGTTTCCTCTGGGTGGTAGAGAAGTGAAAAAGAGAGTGCAGGCAGAAAGGAATGGGTGGAGAAGAGTAGCAGGATTGATCTGTGACAGAAAGGTATTAGAAATAATGAAAGGGAAAGTTTTCATGACAGTAGTGAGACCGGCAATGTTGTACGGTTTAGAGACATTCTTGCTGGAGGTGGCAGAGCTGAAGATGCTGTAATTTGTAAAAAAGGATTAGGAATAAGTATACTAGAGGAACAGTACAGGTAGGACAGTTTAGGGACAAAGTTAGAGACCAGATTAAGATGATTTGGACATGTGTAGAGAAGGGATGAGGGAAATACCGGGAGGAGAATGTTAGAGAGGAGGAGAAGAAGAAGGTCCGTGAGAAGGTTTATGGATGTGGTGAGGGAGGACATGCAGGAGGTTGGAATGACGAAAGATGATATATTTTATTTTGTGTCTGTATACATGTGTGTGTACAGCGTGCGTGTAAAGCAAAAGTGTGTGTGTGTGTGTCTGTGAAGGCGAAAGTAGGAGGGGTCTGTGTGTGTGTGTGTGTGTGTGTGTATATAGAACATGGATTTTTAACCTCTCTAATGAGACTTGCTTTGGCTTTACACGCTCGCTGTACACACACACATACAGACAAAAAAATAGTTTTACACACACACGTGGTCACAGTGTTATAGTAAGCAGTACACGCGCACATGGATGTTGATTATACCAGTAGGAGACGCGCACTAGGACCCAGCAGCCTCCGCTATATCTTTCCTCTACCTTCGCTCGTTTTTTTTTTTTTTGCTCCGCCCTGTCTATGAGGCGCCGAATGAGTCTGTTCACTCCGCTCCGCGTTCAACTAAAGTTTTTTTTTTTTAATCAAATGTCTCCGCGCCGCGCGACACAAAGAATCATTTATTTAATTCGTTGCCAACGCTTTTAGTAATCAATTTTTAGCGATTCGTTGTTGCAGCCTTACTCTTCTCCACCTATTCCTTTCTGCATGCACTCTTTTTTTCACTTCTTTACCACCCAGAGAAAGCATGTAGAGTAAATATCAGTGTGTCTAAAACCGAACCCTGTGGAACACCAAACTTCACTTTAGTACACGCAGAATAGTCAACAATTACATCTATAAACTGATAGCTTAATTTTTCTAATCAATGAAAGAGAACTTTATGATCAGTGGTGTCAAATGCTGCACTAAGGTCAAGCAAACAAGCATGGAGACACAACCCTGATCAGATGTCAGTGGGACGTCATTTACCTCTTTAACCAGCGCTGTCTCTGTGCTGTGATGAGGCTGAAACCCTGACTGATACATTTCATGAATGTTATTCCTATTTAGACATGAACAGAGCTGTCGTGCTAAAAATAGCAAATTAAGGAACAAGTAACACAAATTTCCTGATCTTGCTTTTTTTCACAACATAAAGCTTTTAAAACAATGTGTGTTTGAATCAGGGTAAACTATTTCAGTGTAAGATATACTGTACAGTATATTCAGTTTCCCTCCAAATGGCTCAGCAGACCATAATCTGTGTCCAGTAGAACAAATGTAAACAAAATAAATGTAGAGGTACATTTATTTAAAAATGTTATTCAAGTAAATGTAACAGAATAAATGTAACTCGTTACTACCCACCTCTGATTAGGAGGTTAATAACAGCTCATTTAAAAGATTCATGTATGTAGTCATTAATGAGTGAAGAGGTGAGATATCAGATAGGAAGTGTCAGATGATCTGAATCAGCTGGAGAAAGCGATGTCAGTAACGTGTGTGTGTGTGTGTGTGTGTGTGTGTAGCATGTGAAGCTACTTGTGAGCTGTGTGGATTTGACTTTGAGAACAGGAAGGCATTAGCCAGTCATTGCCGTGCACACCTCCGCCAGCAGGGGGAGCAGTGGAGCTCCAGCCAATCACCAATTGTTGCTCTCAGCCAGTGGATGAGCAGAGAACCTGAAAAGGTCGCCGCCCTTCATCGGCTCTACATGCAGGGGACGTTACCGCATATCCGCAAGGTACAGAGACACACACACACCTACAGAGACACACACAGCCATGTTAAAATTGAAAGCTTGTGTGTGTGTGTGTTTGTGACAGAGACGTGTCTGCTCGCCAGTTCGGCCCGCTGACGTTGACTCCGCCCGCTCGGGTGTAGGCTGCTCCTTTCCTGTAGCTCGGCAGGGTAAAACTGGGGCGAGTCTCTCTTGCTCTTCCGCCTTCCACAGGAAATTGCCCTCCCACCGCCCCGCCCCCCACTCAGCAATTGACCGTGGTAATGAGTAATATGTCCTCACTTCCTCTTTAATTATACATTAGTCATTAGTTACCGCATGTATTATTAACCACACACACACACACACACACACACACACACACTCTCTCCAGTGCACTAGTTACAGAAGTGAATGTTGCCTCCTGCCCCGTGTAGTGCACCGTGTGTTAGTACACCGTGTGTTAGTGCACCGTGTGTTAGTGCACCGTGTGTTAGTACACCAAGTCTGAGGCGCAGGCAGACGTGACCTGTAGGGTGCCATTACTTTACACCCCTCACTGTGACGTGTCTGTGTGGTGTAGATGAAAACAACAGGGGGTTTAATGTTTTTGGGGTTTATATCAGAACTAAACTTATTCAGAGTTAAGGTCACAGAAATGTCAAATGTCATAGTGTTGCTTTCAGGGCTCGCCTTAAGGCCTTGTTCACACGGGCGTTAAGTTTTTGGATAAACGAACGTGCTCTGAACGTCCTAGACGTTTGTGTTGCGTTTTGTGGTGGCGCTTAATTGACTTCTACACCGGCGTTCGTTTGTCTCTGTCTAACGTCAGCCTGCAGCCCCAACTGTAGTTTGTGTGTTAACCTGTGGGGGCAGTGTGTCGGGAACTGGATATGAAAGCCCGCCGCTACCGGGTTCACTCTCTGACCGCACGACGTCGGATTAAAGGAAGGTTTTTTTTGTGGTTTAAAAAAAAAGCGAAAATTTCCGCGTAAGTTTTTTAACAATGATTTTTTTTATTTTGCCCTTTTTCCGCCTTTCCCTATGTATAGCATGGAGGATCATGGGATATATCCGGTCCTCCGAAGCGTAAAATGAACGTGAAGAAAACGCACTAGAAGCGGTTTCCTTGCGTTCGTTGGGTTTTGAACGCCAAGAAAAAGCTGCATGCAACGTTTTTTTACTGCCGTATAAACGCGCAGCCGGACAAACGCACGTCACCAAAACCCGTGTGAACACTCTCATTGACTCCTATGTGTAGAAAACACTCTGCGCTTGATCCGCGCTCATCGGACGCTACGAACGCAAGAAAAAACGCTCGATTTTAATGCCCGTGTGAACAAGGCCTAACTCGTAACTCAAGTATTTTTAACGGCGTATTGTGTGTGTGTGTGTGTGTGTGTGTTATACTCTGCAGGCTCTGACCGTCGGCCTCCTAAACTATTCCCTCTTAGAACAAAGGGGGTGGAGTCTCTGAAGCGTGTGGGCAATGCCCCCTCTCTGGTGCCCCGCCCACCTGAAACCAGCCTGGTTAAAGTGGTGGGAAACATTTATTCACTAAAATGCAGGTAAGCTGAAAACACACACTCACACATATGTACACACAGGGTGTGTGCTCTCTTTGACTGTGTGTGTGTGTGTGTGCGCAGGTTCTGTGAGCAGGTGTTCAGTGGACCCCTCTCTGTACAAGAGGACTGGCTCATCCACCTGCGACGTCACATCCTTAATCTCAACCCAGCCCGGGCCCATAGCCCCGCCCCCATCTTTCCCCATTCAGAATCGGCTCAGCTGATTGGCCAGGCTGTGTAGGGATGCGTGGCAGCTCCGCACTCAGTGGTGTTAATGTACACACTGTTTTATTAACATTTTAGATAAAGAAGAGAAGAGTTTAAGGGGTTAGAGTTGATGTGATGGACACTACTGAGAAAGCCTGCAGGGGGCGCCGTCCGAATGTACACTACCCTTTTTACCTCACCGGGTGGACGATAAGTTTTAAACAAGTGTTTTATACAGTGTGATGTAGATAATCTCTTACACCAACGTGTGTGTGTGTGTGTGTGTGTGTGTATGTGTATGTGTGTGTGTGTGTGTGTGTGTGTATGTGTATGCTCAGATGTCCAGGACCAAATTATAATTTTTTTTTTTTTTATGTTTATTTCACAGAATGTCATTTGTACATCCACACAATAAAAAATTTATTTCTACACAACTGTGTGTGTGTGTGTGTGTGTGTGTGTGTGTGTGCGTGCGCGCACGTTTGTTAGCTTGTGTTCGCTAAAAGTGGCTGGCAGAAATGTCGATTTGAGTTTTATTAGTTTCTTCTATAAAGGATATAGAAGAAAAATGAGTTTCCTTCCCTGGAGTGTGGAACAACTGCTCCTCTGAAAAAAAAATTTCAATAAAAAAATGTAAAATAAAAAATTTGGGTTGGAATATAAAAATTTACAAATGAAAATATAAATTATATAAATTACACACTCTGAAAAGTACCTAAGTTGTCTAGATTAACCGAGTGTATCCAGGACATAAAAGATTGGATGACCAATAACTTGAGAGATATTACTCATCGGCCCCAAAACCAGCACACAACAGCTTTCACAATTCAGCCTGCGTTTAGAAGGATGTACTGTTACTACCAGCTCAACAGTAAAAGACCTGGGCGTAATATTAGACAGTAACTTGTCTTTTGAAAATCATATTTCCAATATCACAAAAACAACCTTTTTCCATCTTAGAAATATTGCCAAACTTAGGAGCATCTTATCCGTATCTGATGCAGAAAAGCTAGTTCATGCATTCATGACCTCCAGACTGGACTATTGTAATGCATTACTAGGTGGTTGTCCTGCATCCTCAATAAACAAGCTTCAGTTAGTCCAAAATGCAGCCGCCAGGGTTCTCACTAGATCCAGAAAATATGATCATATAACACCTATATTATCATCCCTGCACTGGCTACCTGTTCAGTTTAGAATTAATTACAAAATAGTATTACTTACATACAAGGCTTTAAATGGTTTAGCTCCCACATACCTAACCAGTCTTTTGATACGCTATAATCCACCACGTCCCTTAAGATCACAAAACTCTGGACTTCTGGTAATTCCCGGAATTTCAAAATCTACAAAAGGGGGCAGGGCTTTTTCATATTTAGCTCCAAAGCTTTGGAATAGCCTTCCAGACAGTGTTCGGGGCTCAGACACAGTTTCCCAGTTTAAAAGTAGACTCAAGACGCATCTCTTTAATCTGACATACGCGTAACTCATCCCATAACTTCATACTTCAGTACACCTATCCTGAATGGCAACTACGCTAATTCTCTCCATCAGTTCTGTACTTTTCTACCCATCCCGAGGCATCTGGAGATTGTACCAGCTTTAGTAGACAAAGGCCAATCCTGAGGCATCCAGAGAAGGACCAGCTCCAGCTGGATTCTGCTTTATGATGGTTGGAGCTACACATCCTGCTCCTGTGCTCCCAGTGATCCAGACCCCATCTATTCAATTCAATTCAATTCAATTTTATTTGTATAGCGCTTTTAGCAATTTTCATTGCCGCAAAGCAGCTTTACATAGTCAAAAGAATTATTTAAGTTTGTATGAAATGTGAATTTGTATGAATCAAAATGGTCAGTTTGTCCCTGGTGAGCAAGCCGAGGGCGACAGTGGCAAGGAAAAACTCCCTGAGATGGTAATAGGAAGAAACCTTGAGAGGAACCAGACTCAACAGGGAACCCATCCTCATTTGGGTGAAACAGAAAGCAGTAAATGATCTGCATTTATACAGTGTGTAGGGTGGGAGGCAGTTCAGCTATAATAGCTGATGTTAATTGATGTTAATATGGAGTCCAGGTAGTTATTGAAGACCCAGGTAGACTTGTAAGAAGTTCCAGTCATGAACTATCGAACTGTCAAGTCCCCAGAGAAACAGTTGCCAACACCAGTCAAGGCCAGAACCATTTTCTAGGTAGAGAGAATCATTCCCAGACACCAGACGCATCCCAGAGAGACACACGGGGCATCCATTTGACGAGATCTTCAGCCAGAAGCGGGGCACCAGGATGGGTCAGACAGGTCCGGAGGGCAGAGGGAGTCTGGATCACTGGCAGCTCAGGAACGACATGTGTAGCTCGACAGAGAGAGAGAGAAAGAGTGAAAGGGGGGGACAGGAGGAGAGAGGAAAAAGAAAGAGGGGGGGGAAGAGAAGAAGAGGAGAGATGGCAGTTAGGTCTGGTCGCAGTCACACAATGTATAATGTGAATGTATATTAACTGTAGAGTGCAAGCAGAGACTCCGGCAGGACTAACTATGACAGCATAACTAAAAGGGAGAGCCAGAAGGAAACACAAACATGAGGGCTTCCTGACATGTAAAGCAAACAATCACCTCACCGTCAGCAAACCTGAGTGATCAATGAGAGTGAGGAAGACAGTATCTAAACATACCAGTTCACCATAATACTCTACGTCCATGAGTCCCCCAGATCTGCTCCTTTACCTATGGCAAATCTATTTATAAAAATGCTTGGCTAAATAAATAGGTTTTTAGCCTGGACTTAAACACTGAGACTGTGTCTGAGTCCCGAACTGTATGTTTCATAATACGCGGTACTGACAAGCAGCCTGCATCCTTTGATCGAAGTAGGCGTGGCGGATCGTAAGACACTAGCATTTCGCTCAGGTACTGCGGCACGAGACCATTTAATGCTTTATATGTCAAGAGTAGTATTTTAAAATCAATGCGAAATTTCACAGGGAGCCAATGGAGTGAAGATAAGATAGGGGTGATGTGCTCATATCTTCTGGTTCTAGTGAGGACTCTCGCTGCATTCTGGACTAGCTGAAGCTTATTTATGCATCTAGCTGAACAACCAGACAGTAAAGCATTACAATAGTCCAACCTAGAGGTGATAAAAGCATGAACTAGTTTTTCTGCGTCGTTTAGCGACAATAAATTTCTTATTCTGGCAATATTTCTGAGGTGAAAGAATGCTATCCTGGTAATATTATCTACATGTGCTTCAAATGAAAGGCTGGAATCAATAATCACACCAAGGTCTTTCACTGTTGCATTTGATGGAACAGAAAGGCCATCTAAAGTTACGGTGTGATCTAAAATTTTACTCCTAGCTGTATGTGGTCCTATGACTAGAACTTCTGTCTTATCCGGATTTAGCAGAAGGAAGTTAATTAGCATCCAATTTCTTATGTCCTGCACAGATTGCTCAATTTTAGTAAGCTGTTTTTTCTCATCAGGTTTTGCTGAGACATATAACTGTGTATCGTCAGCATAACAATGAAAACTAATACCATGCTTACGGATTATGTTGCCCAGAGGAAGCATGTAAAGGGAAAAAAGCAGTGGACCTAAAACTGAACCCTGCGGAACGCCAAACTCCACTAGAGAACATGCAGAATAATCACCATTTAAGTCTACATACTGATAACGATGGGTCAGATAGGATCTGAGCCAGGAGAGGGCTGTACCCTTAATTCCCACTACATTTTCTAATCTGTGAAGAAGAATAGCGTGATCAACAGTGTCAAAAGCTGCACTGAGGTCAAGTAATACAAGCATAGTTACACAACCCTGATCAGAGGCCAATAGAATGTCATTTACTACTTTAACGAGCGCTGTCTCTGTACTGTGATGAGGCCTAAATCCTGACTGATACAGTTCATGTATGCCATTTCTATGTATATATGAGCATAGCTGCTCCGCTACTATCTTTTCCAGGATCTTAGAGATAAAGGGGAGGTTTGATATTGGCCTGTAACTGGACAGCTGACAGGGGTCGAGGTCAGGTTTCTTAATTATTGGTTTAATAACTGCTAATTTAAAAGATTTTGGAACATATCCAATGCTGAGTGAAGAATTAATTATTCTCAACAGGGGTTCTATTATTGCTGGTACTATCTGTTTAAGAAAATGTGTCGGTACAGGATCTAATATACAGGTTGATGAATTTGAAGAAGAGATGAGTGAAATTAGTTCATTCTCTTCAAGGGGAGTAAAGTATTCTAGGTTCTGGTCTGACATGGCTAGATTAACATCTGCATCAATTACATTGTTCGGTTTCAAAACCTCAATTTTATGCCTAATATTTACAATTTTATTATTAAAAAAGTTCATGAAGTCCTCACTATTGCATGATGTTGTTGTGGAGATTTCTGCAGTGGTCTTATTTCTGGTTAATTTGGCTACAGCATTAAATAAGAATCTAGGATTATTTTTGTTATTTTCTATAAGAGTGGAGAGATATGTTGATCTAGCTACACTAAGAGCTTTTCTATAGTTCAGGATGCTCTCCTTCCATGCTATTTGAAATACTAGTAATTTAGTTTGACGCCATTTACGTTCTAATTTCCGAGCGGTCTGTTTTAAAGTGTGCGTGTGATCGTTATACCAGGGAGCAAGTTTTTTATCTCTAATAATTTTTCTTTTGACTGGAGCTACATTATCTAGGGTCGAAATGTCGACTCTAAATATTCAGTCGCCTGATCGAGTTCTGTGGGGTCAGACGGTGATCTAATCGAAGTTGGGAACTCTGGGAGATTACTGATAAAACTCTGTGTGGTAGTTAATGTGAATGTACGTTTCATACGGTAGCGCGGCGCTGTGTGTACATTATTACTGTGACACACTTGAATTGAGACAAGATAGTGATCTGAGATAACTTCAGATAGTGGTATTGTGAATAAATTTCTTATACTAAATCACCCCATCTGCCCTCTGCACCTACTGACTCCCTGTGCTGAACTGGACTTCATGTTAATTTAAAGAATTTCTGTTATATTGTACTTTCACCTGCACAACACACATGGTGTTATATCATCTCTATCATATGGTGTTATATCATCTCTATCTGTTATCACCCAGATGAGGATGGGTTCCCTGTTGAGTCTGGTTCCTCTCAAGGTTTCTTCCTATTACCATCTCAGGGAGTTTTTCCTTAACACTGTCGCCGTCACCCTTGGCTTGCTCATCAGAGACATTTCATTCATTCATCTCATTATTATCTAGACACATTTTTCTCACACATACACAATTTATTATTATGAGAAATTAGAGAAGAAATTATAATGAATTTCTTTCATTTTTGTGAGGCTGCTTTGAGACAATGACTATTGTTAAAAGCGCTATATAAATAAAATGAATTGAATTGAAAAGTGTATTTTTAAACTGGGAAGAGAATTCTCAGTGCTTAATAAGGTTTAAGGTTTGATCTGCAGTCCTGTGGTGGTGATGTTCCTCAGAGCCTGATGCTTTGGGAAAGATGATTTGTATTTCTGTAACTGGTATTATTCACTCATCAGTGGAGCTCTGAGATGTCATGTACAAGTCAAGGGTTAGTTCTAAGACAAATAGTAACATGAGAAAGACTCTGAAGTGATCTGTGCATTTTACTTTGATGGTTTATAGCAGAAGAAGTGTGTTACATACCTCAGCTAAATGAGAGAGCTCTTACAATATCTCAGCGCCCATCAGTCTCATCCTCACCTTATACCTCACAGTGTACTAATCCATGCTCATTACTTCACAGATCTTTTTGTCATCATCATGCCCTTCCAAAGCCCATTCCAAAGGTTGAGCTACTGTATGTGTAGTGTGTAATGTAAATGAGGCACTCGGGCACAAAAACAGCTCAGAAATAAATGAAGAATTATGTGATTATAACATGATATATAATATGTGATATAATCATATTAAGTGTGTTTGTGGTGCTTATGTGGTGGTGTCAGGTACAAATGGGTGGATCAGTATTAAAATGTCAATTCTTCTAATTGTGATGGTTCAGTTTTGGGAAACCTGTAAGACAGACATCACTAAATGGCAGACCGGTTCTATATGGACCCTGATGCTTTTCTGATAAATGAGAATAATTTCTATACCAGTAACCTAGTGCTTTTTTTTCCCTTGAGGTGGGCGTGGCTATATGCGTCAGTCAACAGAGCCAATCAATGCGATAGATTACCACGTATAGACAAAGTGTGCAGATAAAACAAACCGAATGCATGACAGATCAATGTATATTTATTCTTCATAAGGGAACCAGTATGTCTTATATGTTCTGATTTCATGGAGCTCATAAAGGCAGTAATTTGAAACGCCACTATCAGATAAAACTCGAGTCGTTAGAGCAAATGTATCCGCAGCAGTCCGAGGTAAGGGTGTGTAGAACACCTGAACTGAGAGCGCTGAGAGCGACCCGAGTGCTTTTACGCAAAATTACAGACCAGCAGTGTGCAAAAGAAGATTCACTAAAAAGTAATTATATTTCTTTCAAATACAAGGGAAGTACATACGGCCATCAAAGTCAGTATTATGACTAACCCTCAGTATTATGACTAACCCTCAGTATTATTATTCTATTATTCTCTTCTTCTCTTTCCCCCCCTCTTTCTTTTTCCTCTCTCCTCCTGTCCCCCCCTTTCACTCTTTCTCTCTCTCTCTGTCGAGCTACACATGTCGTTCCTGAGCTGCCAGTGATCCAGACTCCCTCTGCCCTCCGGACCTGTCTGACCCATCCTGGTGCCCCGCTTCTGGCTGAAGATCTCGTCACATGGATGCCCCGTGTGTCTCTCTGGGATGCGTCTGGTGTCTGGGGATGATTCTCTCTACCTAGAAAATGGTTCTGGCCTTGACTGGTGTTGGCAACTGTTTCTCTGGGGACTTGACAGTTCGATAGTTCAGGAATGGAATTTTATACAAGTCTACCTGTGTCTCCCTGGACTTCATATTAATATCAATTAACATCAACTGTTATAGCTGAACTGGCTGCCACCTAAAACACAGTATGAGTGCAGATCAATTCCTGCTTTCTGTTTCACCCAGATGAGGATGGGTTCCCTGTTGAGTCTGGTTCCTCTCAAGGTTTCTTCCTATTACCATCTCAGGGAGTTTTTCCTTGCCACTGTCGCCCTTGGCTCGTTCACCAGGGACAAACTGTCCATTTTGATTCATACAAATTCACATTTCATACAAACTTAAATAATTCTTTTGACTGTGTAAAGCTGCTTTGCGGCAATGAAAATCGCTAAAAGCGCTATACAAATAAAATTGAATTGAATTATTAATCCTAGTCTCAGTATTATGACTAACCCTCAGTATTATTATTAATCCTAGTCTCAGTATTATGACTAACCCTCAGTATTACTATTATTCCTAGTCTCAGTATTATGACTAAACCTGACCCTCAGTATTATGACTAACTCTAACCATCCGTATTATTATTAATCCTAGTCTCAGTATTGACTAACCCTGACCCTCAGTTTTATGACTAACCCTCAGTATTATGACTAACTCTAACACTCAGTATTATTATTAATCCTAGTCTCAGTATTATGACTAACCCTGACCCTCAGTATTATGACTAACCCTAACCCTCAGTATTATGACTTACCCTAACCCTCAGTATTATGACTAACTCTAAACCTCAGTATTATGACTAACTCTAACCCTCAGTATTATGACTAACCCTAACCCTCAGTATTATGACTAACTCTAAACCTCAGTATTATGACTAACCCTAACCCTCAGTATTATTATTAATCCTAGTCTCAGTATTATGACTAACCCTAACCCTCAGTATTATGACTAACTCTAACCCTCAGTATTATGACTAACCCTAACCCTCAGTATTATGACTAACTCTAAACCTCAGTATTATGACTAACTCTAACCCTCAGTATTATTATTAATCCTAGTCTCAGTATTATGACTAACCCTAGGATTATGACGAACCCTCAGTATTATTATTAATGCTAGTCTCAGTATTATGACTAACCCTAACCCTCAGTGTTACTCGGTATTGTCCATCCCATTAACATGTTACTTCCGGGTCTCTGGGCGAACTAAAGGCTTTCTTGCTTTCCTATTGGTTATTAACAGACTTGCCCCGGAAACTGGACTTGACCTACCGGAAGCACATCACCGGGTCTTTGCCCACAGAACGCAGTGTTATTACCCCGGTAAGGTGAGTTTGTTATTAAATATATACAACAATTTTTTTATATATTTAATATTATAACAGATTTTATGACATATGGTTGAGATTGAGCGCGTTTGAATCCTGATGTAGCTTTAGCACACCGCTAGCGTCGCGGCTCTTCAGCGGGTCCTATTCACCTCAGACTGGAATGTTTAGCTCTTATTATTATTATTATTATTATTTACTGTTATTTATTTATTTATATATATCCGATATTTTAGTAACAGCACTGATCGAGACGCTCGGGCTAAGCTAATCTGCGTTACACACACACACACACACACTGCAGTGTTTCTACGCGCTCGTGCGAATACGTTACGGTTTCCATAGTAACAGCGCGCGCACAGGGAGGTGTGTAAGACTGAGCTTTGATATTTGTCATAAAGCAGATTAAATGTGTGTTTCAGGTGTTTGGGAGAGTGTGTGTGAGTGTGTGTGTGCGCGCGCGCATCATGGAGTGTGTGTGGGATGAGCAGGAGGCTTATGACGAGCTGCTGTACTGGGACTCACTGATTCAGGAGGGACACACACTCCACCCACGTGACTACAACAGGTAACACACACACACACACACAGAGTTTACACAGCAGTTAGAATCCACACTTAAGGTATAATTATTATTTTTGATGTTGGATAGTGGAAATATAACACTCTATTGTGTGTGTGTGTGTGAGGTATGAGGAGCTGCGGTACTGGTACGAGTGTGTGTGTTATGAGGATAAGCTGAGGCAGTACCACGCGTGTGTGGCTGAGATGCAGCAGAGAGAAGCTGAGGCTCCGCCCCCTGACCCGGTCAGTTAAACACCGCCGCCGCCCCTCTGGTGTTCATGCTGGGATCAAAACAGTCCCTCACTTAACTTTATCTTGTGTGTGTGTGTGTGTGAAAGGAGAAGCTGCTCCCTCAGCGCCTCTTTGTCATCGAGGATCGTCATGTTAAGACGAAGCACGCGAGTGTGTACCCGTGCGCGGAGGAGCTGCAGGCGGTGCAGAGCATGGTGTCTCAGGTGGAGAGCGCGCTGAAGACCGTCGCTAACTGGCTGAACGGACAGGAGGCCGCGAGGTGAGCCGCCGCTGAGCTCAACACCAAGCAAGCGGGAAGTGGAGCTTCATTCTGTATGGGTTACACTGACCTGTCTGTGTGTGTGTGTGTGTGTTACAGTGCGGGTAATAAGCTGCAGGGGGTCCGCAGGGTGGGTTTGGTGGCGAAGGGTTTGTTGCTGAAGCAGGACATGGACCTGGAGCTCGTGCTGCTCTGCAGCGAAACACCGACACACAAACTACTAAGCACCATCAGCAACAAACTACAGGAGGTCATGAAGGTGTGCAGAGCAATAATCCTCCCGAAACACACACACACACACACACACACACACACACACACACTTATCATGGCACATTTTAACTATATTCCACAATATCTCTGTAATTTGTTAATACACCAGTTTAATCGTGTATTGTGTACATAAATCACTTATTTTTGTTTTGGATCGTTATGTGTGTGTGTGTGTGTGTGTGCTTGTGTTAGAGCGAGACGGAGGATGAGTACGTAATCGCCGTGGCGGGTGAGGACGCTGCTGTAACGGTGCGCTCTGTAACAGAGCCGGTGTTAAACATGATGATCCGTGTCTCATCCCCTGTGGTGAGGGAGCGGGCGGAGCGCGGGCAGTCCAGAGGTACACACACATACGCACGCGCACACACACACACACACACATACGCACGCACGCACACACGCCACCTTCCGCAGTTTAATGACTCTTGCAGGCGTGCGTGTAAAATAAAGTGGATGCTTTGCAGCAAAAACGGTGAAGTGAGTTAACAAGTGAATCGTCTGGTTTGTGTTCAGACTCGGCTTGTGTGATATAACTGTTTAATTCATTTTAATAATTATTACACTGTAACTCCAGTCCAGTTTTATGACCTATAGCAGATTTGCTCTTACAATTTACAGTTTGATTTTACTCACACTTGAGAAATATACATTTATTATGTTTGTTTGTGACGCCACCAAAACACCTTCACTAAACCTGGTGAGAAACTCAGTCTAGGGTAGAAACCCAAAGAGAGAAATGCCTAAATGAGTTGTGAAATGTTTTTTATGAATACTCTCAGTGGTGGTGTTGATTAACACAAGGTGTTCGAGTCAAAGTGGGACTTTTGATTGTACAGAATCACAGACAACAGGCCTGAGAGTAAACACTCCCTTTATTTCCTAATAGAATCCCCTGATACACTAATGCACTTATCACGTTACAACCCTGGCTCAGGTGAGCAACATCAAGGACAAAACACGGGTTTGCCAATCAAAAATAATTTATGAATTATGACAAATATATATATATATAATGGCAAAAATAAAATAAAAAACACCACTAGAGGAAAAACCATTGGTGCCGTTCTAGTAGCACAGCCAGAGAGAGTGTGTGTGAGAGAGAGTGTGTGTGAGAGCCAGTCCTGGGATTTAAAATGGCTCACTTTCAGGTGCCATCAATCAACAGCTGATTGCAGGTCATCCCCCGGAGACTGAAAAACAATAACTAAAGATCTAGTTCTCACCCACATAACACTCCCACCCTTAAGTGGTTGCAAAAGGAGGACCTAATGCAACACTAATGTGTATAGTACACATTAGTACAGTACAGTACGAATAAAATAAAGTTTAAGATTATACCCCTGCTAAAACAAACTCCACCGCATTATCTGTTGGTTGAAATTTCTCATGCTGTGGAGAAAAGTTAAAGGATTATGATCTGTATACACAGCATGCAACATACACATCAAAATGATTCAGAGCTAAAATAAGAGCCAAAGCTTCCTTCTCAATAGTTGAATAATGCTTCTGATGGACATCAGACTACTTTGAAAAGCAGCTCTATTGAATCACCTTGAAGCCAAACAGCTCCCAACCCAAAATCACTAGCGTCCACAGCTAGCTTAATGGGTCGGCTAAAATCAGGAACAATGAGAACAGGAGAACTGCTCAACAAGGCCTTCAAATTGTCAGCCTAACATAACTCTGTCCAAACAAAAAGAACCTTGGGACTAAGCAAATTTGTCAAAGGTGCAGCAACTGTAGCAAAATTCCTGCGAAAAACTCTTATAATATCCCGCCACGCCCAAAAAACCTTTTAATTCCCTCCATGAAGATGGCACTGGAACATTTACAATGGCCTCTAGTTTTGCTCCAACTGGAGACAGATATCCCTGATCAACAACTTTGCCCAAATGAATTACCGAGCCACGGTTTCTTGTGATCGGACTGCCTATCTGATTCATGTCTGAAACGCCGGCCTCCCAGGAACTCCTTGTGAAAATGTCTTGGAGCGAGGTCAGGACTGTACAGGGGACGTGGCGATACATCCACCCGAGTTCTTGTGATGTGTGAATGAGTGAATGAGTGAATGAGTGTGTGTACAGTTCACACACACACACACACACACACAGATGCGTCTCATCTGATTGTCAGTGATCAGGCGTTTCACACCCCTAACGACTGCAGTGAGCTCTGAGACACCTCGGCCGTGTTCGTTAGAACGTTTTCACCGCTCAGATGTTTGAGTCTCATCACCGCCTTCATTCACCAGAAGATTCTGCACAAGTCCCAGTTTGACTCGAACAAATGAAATCACTTATCACAATTTGGATAAAAAAGCAACAGCTTTATATTGCACAAGCCCAGTCCCATGTGTTCACACTTGAGGGTTTAACCACACGCTCCTCCCACTGCAAACTAATTACACACAAATTCTGTAGAGTTGAAACACACACACACACACACACAGTACAGACTTTACTTCAGGAGCACAAACATTGTCAGGTTCCTTTTGTGCTTCCCAGCCAGAGAGAAGGTGAGGTTTGTCTTTAAATAAGGAAACGCTGAAGAGCCCGTGATTGTGATTCAGCTGCAGCACGTTCTTTACCTGACACAGTGAGGATCTTCTCAGGGTGTCCTGTGGTCAGGGAAGAAGATGTTTCTGTGTTTCAAAAGAGTCCTGCATCTGGTGAAGACAACTACATATATAAAACTGAAATGACTGCAGTTCGGTTAAAACCTGAAACATTATTAATCACCTGAAGGATCGAGCTGAACCTCAACTTCACAGGAGGAATGTGATCAGAGACACACCCCGAGTGAGTGTGATGGAGAAAACTCAAACACCTGCTGAAGTCACATGATAGTAAAAAATGTTTAGTAGAAATCAGAGGTCTGTTAATATTAAATGTAAGAGCATTACCACACACACACACACACACACACACTCACTTCAGGCTTCAGTTTGTTAGGGATCATAAACTTTGAAGTGATGGATTGATCCATCACTTCCAGTGATCCAGACTGGTCCTGTTCCAGAGTGATGGGCGTGTCCGGGTGAGAAGGGAAGGACATGAAGCGATGCTCCCATCATGCATAGTGTCCACTGTACAAGCCTCTGGAGACAGTGTTATGATCTGGGGTTGATCAGTTACTCAGGTCTAGACTCAGTAACGTTATGGGGCAATAAAATGAAGTCAGATGACCACCTGAATGTACTGAACCACCAGGGTATCACAGGTTTTCTTCTTTCCCGATGACACGTGCCGTATTCCAGGACTCCAGGAGAGTGTGAGAAAGACAGCTGCTCTGGGAACATCAGGAATCATTGACACACATGAACTAGACACCACAGAGTCCTGACCTTTAACCCCAGTGAGAGTCTCTGTGACGTGCTGGAGAAGATCCACTTTCGCTCTGTCAAAACAAGGCTTAAATTAAACGCAGCTCCCGATGGGAACGCACGTTATGATGTTGCATGCGTTATATATATTAGTGTGTAAAACTTTTGGTTCAGATGATTATCAGTCACAAGTAACATTCCTCACTGTTCCAGCAGTGTGTGTCCGTGTGTGTCAGTGGGAGAGCTGAGGCAGTGCCGTGACTCTGCTGTCATTTATCAATAGTCAGGCCACACCCCCAAGAGATGAATAAATCGGAGTGTAATAACCCTTCTGATGTGAACACAGGGTTAAATCTGTAACGAACACGCGTTAGTCCTGAAGGCCAGGATTTATTCACATTCCTGTAATGGTACATTTTGATGGTTATTGATTAATTGATTATTAATGATTGATTGGTTTGTTCCACTCGTCAGGTTTTGCTGCAGCGTTCACCCTGTTTCTGCGACAAAAAAAATTGTGGAATTTAAATCAGATATCTTGCTGTTGTCACTTGTGATTTTGAAAGTGTGTGAGTTTTTAGGGGCGGTGGAGTTTTGACCAACCGGAAGCTCTTGGACTCTTGGAGGGGCGGAGCAACTGAGCTCTTGGGCGGGGAGGGGGATGGGTGGTCTCACTTAACACTATTTATATACATCCTTAAGCTGATGATGCACACATGGGTCGAAAATTTCTTAAACACAGAGTGTGATTCGTTCTACACACAGGTAGAGTGGGCGGGACTATGAAATTTGTCAAATTTGTGTGGGTTATGCTAAACGTTTTTCTTCCTACAGGGGGAAAAAACTCAAAAGAATTCTGTAGAATCTGTGTTATTATTTTATTCTACTGAAAGAGGGCGTGGCTGACCTTCAGGCCACACCCTCACCATAGCTTCACCATCGCGAAAACAAATCCTAGTTTTTTTTTAAACACTGTGTTTGAGGGCGTTTGTCCGTATTCAAACTCTGTCCAATAGCAGCTTGAAAAAAAACGACCACACCCACCCAGTGAGCTCCAAGTATGTTTGCTCCGCCTCCTAGAAGAGGTCTGAGCGCCCCTTGGTCAAACTGTGCCTTGTGTTGTGGTCTGATAGAAGCTCCGCCCGGCGCTCTGGACTCAAACAAATGCCTGGAGTCTCTCGCGTCTCTGCGCCACGCCAAGTGGTTCCAGGTTTGCACCTCACTTTATAATCTAACGACCTCTAACGTTAATTAACGTGACCTTTATTAATTACGTATTTGATTGTTGAATCTTTCACAAAGTGTTTTTTTTAAGAAATTTGAGAAAAGTGGACGTTCAACCTCAAATACGTGTTTTACTGAGAGAGAGTGAGAGAAAGAGAGTGTGTGTGTGTGTGTGTGTGTGTGAGAGTGTGAGTGAGTGGATGGAGAGATGAACAGAAAAACAAAGCAGATCAATGTGTTTTTTTGTCTTCAGGAAGGTTTTGTCCCAAATTGACTTGCATGTAGAGAGTGTTAGTAGTGTTTATTAGAGAGTGTGAGGACCACCTGTCAGAGGTTGTGTGTGTGTGTGTGTGTGTGTGTGTGTGCGTGCGTGCAAAACGCTGTGCTAGCAAGCATGTTTATTTGTACAGACATTGATAATTATCAGTGTTAATTTTGTCAAGTTAATAATGCCGTAAAATATTAGTTGACAACCTTTTTACCTACGACTAAGACGAGACGAGACGATGACGTGACATCACGGATATCAGTGAACAGTGATATTATCAAAAAAAAGTTTAGAGGTTTAAAAAATAAAAACTAAACATCTGTCTTTATTTTCATCAACATTTAATTTCCTCCCAATCCGCTGCGATACGGTGTTTATTCATTACGGCACGAGCGGCGGTGTGTCCCGGGTCACGGCGCGCGGCATATCAGGAGTAGTTTGCGCGTGCAGTGACTGGACATTACAACTTCAGTCGTCTTTAACTCCTCGTCATCACAGCAGGACTCGGGCCGAAGAGAAGAGACGATATTTGGGCCCATTTTCTTCATATCGAACCCGAGAGAAAAAGCCGAAGTGTCGTAATATCGGAGGGGGAACAGTGGGGGAACACAATCACTGGGAGAAATACCACAAACCTGAAGAGACACGTTAAGGCATCCCATAACAATCCCCCAGTTTTACTACATGTTAAAATAAAATAAAATACATTATAATGTTAAACCGTTACCAAACACATTAATCTAATAGATCAGTAAATGATTGAGGCCCTGAGGAGCTACAGGATCACTACAACAGTCCAAGTGTGTAGATTCATATAAAAAGAGTTTTAAACACTGTATTGTCCGTACGGCGCCGATTGTTCTGTAGTTAATAAATATGGACATGCAGCTGTTGTTCTGATGTTAAAAATAAATATAATTAACTGAAAACATCAGATGAAAAAATACATTGTAAATGTTAAGATAATTATTTTGTGAAAAACCTTAAGAAAGTGTTTTGGCTAGACTAGATTGACTGTTAATTAATAATAACCTTGTTGCTAAAATATTACATTTTCATTGACTAAAACTAGACTAAACAAAAAAGGATAAGACTAAATATGATAAAAACTAACAAAGACATTAATCCTAGGACTAGGACTAAGACTGAAACTGAAAATAGCTGACAAAATTTACACTAATGATTTTAGATGCTGCAGTAATCTTAATATGAAGATCAGTTCAAACTGTTAGTGTTGTGTTTTATGAGCGCACACACACACACACACACACACACACACACACACACAGACCTGACACACACACACAGTACAGATGTACACACTTGTGTAGAGGAGACTCACAGATCTCTCTGTCTGCTCTTAAAGCACAACACCTCACACACACACACAGTGTCTATAAGTACAACATGCTCGCTAACACACACACACCGATCAGCTGTGCGCCCTCTACACCACACCATGTCAAAGGTCTCTGAGCTTAGATTGTGTGTGTGTGTGTGTGTGTGTGTGTGTGTGTGTGTGTGTGTGTGTGTGTGACTGATGTCATTTGATGACTGGATTGATGAAGTAAACACGCAGACAGATAAACGTGTAGACAGACATAGTTTAAGAGATCTGTGTTGGTGACAGTGTGATGTGTATAGACGTGTGTGTGTGTGTGTGTGTGTGTGTGTATTACAGGCTAAAGTTAACAATCTGCATTCGAGTGTGATGGTTATCCGCATCCTGAGAGACCTGTGTACCCGCGTGCCGACCTGGGCCCCGCTCAAAGGATGGGTGAGTGTGTGTGTGGGTGTGTGTGTGTGTGTGAGTAAGTGGGTGCGTGTGTGTGTGAGTAAGTGGGTGCGTGTGTGTGTGAGTAAGTGGGTGCGTGTGTGTGTGAGTGAGTGGGTGCGTGTGTGAGTGAGTGGGTGTGTGAGTGAGTGGATGTGGGTGTGTGTGAGTGGGTGGGTGTGTGAGTGAGTGTGTGTGGGTGAGTGAGTGAGTGAGTGGGTGTGAGTGGGTGTGAGTGTGGGAGTGGGTGTGGGAGTGGGTGTAAGTGTGTGTGTGTGGGTGTGTGTGCGTGTGAGTGGGTGCGTGTGAGTGGGTGTGTGAGTGGGTGTGTGTGTGTGTGTGTGTGTGTGTGTGTGAGTGGGGTTGGGTGGGTGTGTGAGTGGGTGTGGGTGTGTGTGAGTGGGTGTGGGTGTGAGTGGGTGTGAGTGGGTGTGGGAGTGGGTGTGGGTGTGAGTGGGTGTGTGTGTGTGTGTGAGTGTGTGTGTGTGTGTGAGTGGGTGTGTGTGTGAGTGAGTGGGTGTGAGTGTGTGTGAGTGTGAGTGGGTGTGGGTGTGTGAGTGGGTGTGAGTGGGTGCGTGTGATTGAGTGGGTGCGTGTGATTGAGTGGGTGCGTGTGATTGAGTGGGTGGGTGTGAGTGGGTGTGTGAGTGGGTGTGGGTGGGTGGGTGCGTGAGTGGGTGTGTGTGTGTGAGTGGGTGGGTGTGTGTGTGTGAGTGGGTGTGAGTGAGTGGGTGTGTGTGTGTGAGTGGGTGTGTGTGAGTGGGTGTGTGGTTAATTTGTTGTAGCAGCGTTTATCATTGTGTATTTGTATATTGCTGTGTGTGTGTGTGTGTGTGTGTGTGTAGGTGTTGGAGCTGCTATGCGAGAGAGCGTTAGCGACGAGTGATCGGCCGATGGGACCCGGAGAGGCGCTGCGGAGAGTGCTGGAGTGTATCGCCTCTGGAATACTGCTGGAGGGTAAACACACACACACACACACACACACACACACACTGCATAATATATCACACAGTATGAGTGCAGATCAATCCCTCTATCTGTGATCACTCAGATGAGGATGGGTTCTCTGTAGAGTCTCTGGTTCGTCTCAGTGAGGATCTGTTTCACACACGTTCACATCATACACACTTCTGAGCGTACTTGATCACTTTAAGCGTATTTGCACTGCACAAGTCACTTTAAATATGTGGAGTGCACAACCCTGGACATTAACATTCTTTTATTACCATTAATTCTAACTCCATTACACACAACAATTATATAAATATGTACCTACTCGTACAGCTGCTCTTATTCTTCTATATTTCTTCATATATTCTCTATATTGTGTATTTTTGTTGTACAGTTATTATTTTTTTTTTACTTTAATTTTTATATTTCATTTTTTTCTTTCCTAGTTAAATTTACGCTTTATTTTAATTTTCATATTTATTTCCTATTCATAGTCTTTTATTTTAAGGTCACGAGCAGTTGTCTAAGCATTTCACTGCATATCGTACTGTATGAGTGTGTATGAGTGTGTATGAGTGTGTATGAGTGTGTATGAGTGTGTATGAGTGTGTATGACTGTTTGTGTGTATGACTGTTTGTGTGTATGACTGTGTATGAGTGTGTATGAGTGTGTATGTGACAAATAGAATTAGAATTTGTAATGTTCCTATTATTGTGTAAATCTGATTTGCGACACTAGGCATTGTTAAAAGCGCTGTGTGTGTGTGTGTGTGTGTGTGTGTGTGTGTGCACAGATGGTCCTGGTATTTCTGACCCGTGTGAGAGGGCAGGTGTGGATGCGAGCGCCCATCTTACGCCCCAGCAGAGGGAGGACATTACCCAGAGTGCACAGGTACACCTCTTACCCAGAATGCACTTCCTAAGGGGGCGGGGCGTAGATGAATAATGTGTGTAACAGTACTGCGGTGTGTAGGATCCCTAGAGATGTGTGTGGCGTGTGTCATTAGTGCTGCAGTACCAAACACACTCCAGTGGGGGCGCTTTAATCCCACATTCTCCCCCCTCCCCCCTCCCTCCCCCTCTTTTCCCAGTTTGCTTTGCGCCTCATGGCGTTCGGACAGATCCACAAGGTGTTGGGGATGAACCGCCTGTCAACTAAAGTGGGGCACATGTACAGCGACACACTCATCTGTAAGGACACACACATACACACACACACACACACACACACACACCTTATTATTTAATTTATTTTTTAAATTAATTAATTTAGATTTATGTCTGCAACAGTGTTTCCTGTATAATTACCCCTGTTGTGTGTGTGTGTGCGCGTGTGTGCGCGTGCATGTGCGTGTGTGTGTGCAGCCCAAACCACAGCACCAGGGCTGAGTGTGGTGAAGCGCCCGCTGGAGTCGACCACGGAGGAGGAGTCAAGCAGCAGTAAAGTCCCTCGCAAAGGCATGTCTCTTTGTCTCTCTGTCTCTGTCTCCCTCTCTCTCTGTGTCTGTCTCTCTGTGTCTGTCCCTCTGTCTCTGTGTGTCTCTGTCTCTCTGTGTCTGTCTCTCTGTCTCTGTGTGTCTCTGTCTCTCTGTCCCAGTTCTAGTTTATTAATAGCTGTTTCTCCCTTTGAAGTTGATTGTCAGGACTCGGGTTTAAGACTGACTTCGGGGGGTGAGATATGAGCTGTAAGAGAGACGTGCGTGTGCGTGTGTGCGTGTGTGCGTGCGTGCGTGCGTGCGTGCGTGCGTGCGTGCGTGTGTGTGGAGTCTCCCAGTGGAGTAAATCTGTATGGCTTTGTGTCATGTGCTGGAAAACATGATAACTGTTTTTACTGAATCACACCATACAGGAGAGGAGTCAGTGTGTGTGTGTGTGTGTGTGTTTACACAGAGCTTGTTGTGGTCGAGCCCAGTAATGCAGTGATGATCCTGAACCAGCTGCACCCGGGCCTGCTGTATCGCCTCATGTCCCAAACCGGCCCTGAACACAGTCCCCAGTTCACCATGGCCATCGAGGTGAAGGGAAAGAGCTACGAGGCCACGGGGTCGTCGAAACGCAACGCCAAACTGCTGGTCGCCCAAAAAGTGTGTTACACACACACACACACACACACAGATGGTTTGTTTGCAGCACAAATTCGCTAAAAGTAATAGGATTTGGTATGTGTGTGTGTGTGTGTGTGTGTGTGTGTGTGTGTGTGTGTATGTGTAGGCCCTTCACGCTCTAGGTGTACTGGTCACACCCACAGAGACCACACCTACAAACCAAACAAATCAGACGGGAGATCAGGAGACGGTTGTCACGGGAACCAACAGACCTGCGAGTGCTGGGGGGGATGGAGTGGAGGTAATCTGTCTTTCTTTTACTCACACACACTCACACACACTCACACACACACACACACACACACACACACAATTTTTGATATATTTTTTTTTTAATGGGGCTTAAGGACATTAAACTGTTTGTGTGTGTTTGTGTGTGTGTGTGTGTGTGTGTGTGTGTAGGTTACCCTACAGGGCGGTCCGATTCTCACTAAACACGGGAAAAACCCAGTGATGGAGCTGAATGAAAAGAGGCGGAGTCTGAAGTATGAGGTCGTCTCTGTGAAAGGACGATTTAATGACAAGATCTTCACCATTGAGGTGTGTGTGTGTGTGTGTGTGTGTGTGTGTGTGTGTGTGTGTAATAGTTTTTCCCACAGGTCAGCGCTACCTGCAACACAGACGTACAACTGACAGTAAATACATCTGACCTTCATCACAATATTTGATTTATTTGGTATTTCTATTAATTTCACAGAAATCACGGGTCCTGTATCTCCCTCCATCTACACACAGTAAAGAGTCAAACAAGTAACATATTAACAACTAAACACTGTTTCATGTATAAAGATGGAGCTGTTTGTTAGAGCCGGTGGATTTAGTCATTCTTTACATTCCTATGTTTTAATAAATATAAATATATAAATATAGAGGTCTGGATTGTACAGTACCGAGTTCTCCTCAGACGTTTTCTTTTATTCAGCACAGCCTGGGCGATATGATGAACTGAATGTTATTTCATTTTAACCAACTTTACACACGACTGAGGAATAATAATAATAAAAAGGAATAGCACAGATTCACAAGAGGATTCCTTATTATGATTGTTTTAGGATGTTTCTGTGACCTAGGAATAATAATAATAATAGGCATTTACACGTGTAAAATTTACACGTTTTATTTGTAGTTATAACTTTAGTTCTCCGTACACACACACACACACACACACACACACACACACACACAGGCTGGATGGCAGGATGAGCAAGTTGTGTTTTGTTGACCGTTGCTGTGTTGCCGCTCAGATCCATGCTGTTTGAGTTTTATTAATCCTTCAGTGTTTATAAAGAAGAGAAGACGTCACTGTGTGTGTGTGTGTGTGTGTGTGTGTGTGTCTGTCTGTCTGTCTGTCTGTCTCCACAGAGAGTCATTCTCCCAGACAGGTTTATAAAAAGGGGCGGGCCCTGTGTGGTAAAGTGCTCACGCTATCATCTGTAGACTGATTCCCCGTGATGCTGTAGCCTGTGTGTGTGTGTGTGTGTGTGTGTGTTTGTGTGTGTGTGTGTGTGTGTGTTTCAGGTGGAGGTAGATGGAGAAAAGTTTCAAGGTTCAGGATCTAATAAGAAGGTAGCGAAGGCGAACGCTGCTCTGGCTGCTCTGGAGAAACTCTTCCCCAATGACAACCCTGAGAGTCAGAAGAAGAAGAAATTCCCACTGATGGTGCAACACACACACACACACACACACACAAATATATGCAACTTATACATACACACACAGACATATGATTGTATCCAAACCCTCACACTCGGTGTTAATGTTATGACTGTGTGTGTTTATAGAGTTATGGTGGAATGGGCGGGGTCTCATTTACTGCTGGGCGTGGCAGGGGAAGAGGGCGGGGCAGAGGATTTATCACCAAGGGCTCCACTTTTAAAGGTGAGACTTGTCACATTGCTGATCCAGTGTGTGTGTGTGTGTGTTGTTTTTTATGTTACAGTTATAAAGTGTTAAGATCAAAAATGGACAACCACGTTTCTGCAGCAGCAATAACGGACCAACATCACTACGGAATCCGTATCCCAGACCAAAGTTCCACCTTTACGGCAGAAGCCCGGGCTCCGTTACTCGCTCGGGAACATAGTGAAAAAGGAAGGGAACTAAACGCCTTAGTATTCACCGACTCAAAACCCTGTCTACAAGCCTCGGAATCTACGAAAACAAATCACCCAATAATCACTGATATATTAATCAAGGCAAACCAACTACAGAAGAACCATCACGATATTATCTTCTACTGGATCCCAGGACATAGTGGAATAATGGGAAATGAACAAGCTGACATGGCAGCAAGACAAGCTCTTACAGAAACTATTAGCGTATGCCAAATCCCACCCTCTGACCTCAAACCATTGATAAATCAATATATATCAAATAAATGGCAAGCAGAATGGGAGCGGTACAAAAACAACAAACTATTGGAAATAAACCCAGTGGTAGGAAAAAGGAGTTATCACCCATTCGACTCAAGATGATACAAGGGGCCGTATAGGCCATACAAACATTACCCATGCTTATTTATTAAAGGACGAAGAAGCCCCAAAGTGTCAGTGCTGCAGAACCACCCTAACCTTAAAGCGCATACTTTTGGACTGCCTGAGTTTTTACACCATAAGAAAACACTTTCTACCGGAACAAGATTTAAAAATGAACAGATCTGTACATTTCAGGATCCATTTTTTTTTTAAAAGCTTAAATATTTTGGCACCTGCTTATCTGTCGGTCCCCTTCCAGAGACTTCTGGTCCAGAGATCCTCTGATCTTCATCTACTGCACATCCCCAGAGCAAAGCTTAAAACCAGAGGTGGCAGAGCCTTTTCGGTAGTAGCCCCCTGCCTGTGGAACAGCCTCCCTTTGCAGTTGAGAGTCTCCCAGAATCTTAATCATTTTAAAACCATGCTTAAAACACATCTGTTTTCATGTGCATTTTATTAAATTTGATTTATTAAGCTAGTTTTATTTTATTTATTACTATTTTTATTATTATTATTATTTGATTTTCTCCTGTGGATTTCAGTCTTGTGGTTTGTAATAGTGAGCGATGATTATTAAGTAGATGCCCTGTATAGTACCTGTTGACTTATTGTTCTATACTTCTACAGCACTTTGGTCAGCGGAAGTTGTTTTAAATGTGCTTTATAAATAAATTTGATTGATTGATTGAAAAAAACATTCCGCAAGACAAAACCAGAAAAACTCTTACAATTTCTGACTAAAGTGCACCTAAAGAACCAAATGTAAAATCTTGTTCTTCTGACCGAGACCATGCTATTATCTGATCCATTATTATTATTATTATTATTATATCCTTTTTAACTTTCCCACTATTCTCTCAATCACTTAGATTATAACATAATAAATCAGCTTAATATTTGATGTGAATCTTGCCATAAAATAGCCTGAGAAGCTGATATGCCAATAAATCCACATACAAACAAACAAACAATATAAAGTGTTACGTGTTGTGAGTGTAATTATGGGATTGCTGCTTAGTTCTACTGTGTGTGTGTGTGTACTCTGTCTAAACTCTGACCCCAGTCTGTCTTGTGTGTGTGTGTGTGTGTATGTGTGTGTGTGTGTGTGTAGGTTCTCAGGAGGACCAGAGTGTCTCGGACTCGCACACACCGGTCTATCAGGCCGTCCCGCCCCCCAGCAGCGGGTACTACAGTCAGCACAGTCACGAGTACGGTCAGTACAGAAAGAACCCGCAGAACCAGAACTCTGGGCAGAACCAGGAGTCTCTGGTGGGACCTGATTATGGATACGGCTACCAGAACACGCAGAACTACAACTATGGGGGTGAGACACACACACACACACACACACACACACACACACACACACTTTTTGACTTTGTAACTGATCTGGTCTGAAGTGTTTGAGGTTTTTGTTTTGTTCTTCAGAAGTGTGAAGTGCATCATCTGTCTGTCACTCTTTTTACACCCCTTTCCACCCCCTCCCCCCTTCTCTAGCCTACTCTAATCAGTCCACATTTGGGAGCGGTGGACCTGGAGCAGAGAATTATGGGTACCAGCAGAGCGCCTACCCGAACCTCGGTGGCTACAGCAGCAGCAACACAAACTACAGCTACAAATAAAACACACCCTGTCGGGGGGGCGGAGCATCCGTTCACACACCTTCATTTGTCCAGAGGGGTGGAGCTTCATCCTGACATTAGGGTTCAGATGGGTGGAGCTTCTTCTCTTTATCATCTTTCAGTCGAGTCTCCCAGGAGCTTTGTCTCGTACCACGTGCTTTCCGTCCCCACAAGCTGGGTCGTCCTGGAGGCGGAGCTTCTTCTTCCAGTTTGCATAATGAGGACTGATTGATTAATGAGTAGTTTTGTAGTGGAGACTTGCTGTTCGGTTGAGTTAATGGTTTTTGCGCACGCTGCTGTTTGGCTTTAGATTTTCTTCACTTTTGCTTCCGTTTGTGATTTTGTTCAGCGGCGTTTTGGTGCATCAGCGTGTTCACATTAGTGCTTCTTCATCTCTGTGTGTGTGTGTGTGTGTGTGTGTGAGAGGGAGAGGAAGTCTGGTCTGATTTTCCTCTGAGAATTTCTTCTTGTTCTGTCCTCTGTAAGTGAGTGTGAAGTTGAGAATCCCCCACACTAACCCTCGTTAATGCTGATGGTGAAATTAGTTTTGTTTCTCTTCCTGTTTGATTCAGTAACTGTGACTTTCATCTGAGCTTCTCACTGACTGTAAGAATAAAATGTTTTCTATTTTTAAACCAAGAATGTTTTTTTTGTCACTAAGATTTTCAGTCTGACACCTGCTGCAGTCTCACACACATGATCGCGCACACACACACACACACACACACACACACACACACACACACACACACACACAACACTGAACCAAGTGAACTGTAGGGGAACAGTGGCTTGTGGTTTAAACTCGTCAAACTGACTATTGATAAAAAGCTGAAACATGGTGTTTATAACAGATTATATCATTTCCACGACTGCACACGAGTTTATAAACCTGACAGACAAATTGAAACGAGTTACGATGTTTGATCATTATGTAGAATTTAATGATTTATAAGTTTTTTAATAAAGTTTATTGACCTTCAGTGACCTCAGACGGCCTACAAACACACAAACCACGAAGACACGTGTGAGAATCAGAATAGCAGCAAGATGGAAAATAAACGTGTCAGTCACAAGGCTGCTGATTCACACACACACACACACACACACACACAGGTTTATATAAAATGCTTTAAGCGGAACTGTTACTTTGCTGCAGCTGAGAGACGAGACGGTCGAGGCCCAGGTAGGTGAGGTTCACCTTTATACCGCATTCTTACACACGCAGGGGCCTGAAAATTACCACAAACGTCAACATGAAAATACATCAAATATATCTGTCACATGACGGCGGCGGCGACGCGACTACTGCCATCTAGAGGAAACACGATGTTACACACAGCGGCTGTAACTCAACACAAGCTTTAACAAAGGGAAGAGATAACGTGTGTGTACATTTTAGATCCTATATATAGGCAGCACAGTGGCCTTGCACCTTCAGGTCCTGGGTTCGATTCCTGCCTCGTGGTCTGTGTGTGCGTGTGTGTGTGTGAGAGAGTAGTTTGCATGTTCTCTCTGTTCTTGGTGAGTTTCCTTCCACAGTCCAAACACATGCAGATTAGTCTATGGTTCCCAAAACCCGTAGTGTGTGTGTGTGTGTGTGTGTGTGTGTTCATGCCCTGCGATGCATTGGGCCCTTGTGGTGCCCCAGACCTCTGAAATGGGCTCCAGGCCCCGGTGACCCTGCACAGGAGAAGCAGCATAGAACATAAATACTATATATAATTAATAACTGTGTGTGTGTGTTTATAATCAGTGTGTGTGTGTGTGTTAGACTGAGTGTTTACTCTGATTAGTGTTTGATGTCATCAAAAACAGCAAACTGATAATGTTCTTCCACTCTGATTTAATCTCGTCATCATTCAGCCTTTAATCTGACCTCTGACCTCATCAGTCTTGTCTACAAGTTAACCCGTGTGTGTGTGTGTGTGTGTGTGTGTGTGAGATTAGCAGATGAGTGTCAGCTGAGTGTGAGGACGGACTCATTTAAACTAGGAAGTAAAAGGCTGTGTGTGTGTGTGTAGTGGAGAGAGAGGGTCACAGGAAGGTTCTGGTAAACAACAAACTGATGGTGAGTTTTATTTCAGTTTTTATTTCTTCTTAATGCACAAGTTTATATATAAATAAAATATTTTGATGTAATTCATTCAATTTTTTTGAAGTTTTATGTTTTAAAAATGTGATGTAATAAATGTTGGTTTTATGCTGAGATGAGACCTGCTGTCTCCAGACTGTCCCTCTAAATGTGAAGCTTGAGGTTTAGGTTGTGAGTCGGTGTCTCCACAGATGGCTGTGCAGATCATTTCCATCCTCTTCATCACCCTTCCTGTCATCCTTTGCTCCCCTTCATTTAATGGCCTGGAAGCTGAAGGCAGTAAGTGTGTGTGTGTGTGTGTGTGTGTGTGTGTTTAAATTCTCTTATCCTTGAGTTCAGCACTCCTTCTCCACTCTTCAGTACTTTAAGCTTAAAAGCTACTGTTTCTGACTTCTGTAGAATTTTGTCTTTACTCTGAATCCTGTTTAATGCTTTTTTTTTTTTATTTTTTTTTTTATATAAAAATGTTACATTTGCTGTTGTAATGGTGGAGATTTTGATAAATAATGGTTGAGTGCAGCAGACATCTTCTGAGGAACCAAATGCCTTAAGATGGTTAATACACTCTCGTGACTTTAAATGCCAAACTGTTCCTTCTCGACTAAACTGTTCAACGGTTAATGGACTTTTTAAAGTGACTTTCATTTCTGCAGCATTAATTCCCCCAGAATGCATCGACTTTATGTAACGCATGAATAGAATGTTCTGGAAATCAGCGATCTTTGTTTTTCAGCCAATCGATCAGTTCGGTTCCTGGTGGTAGGAGACTGGGGCGGTTTGCCCCACGCACCGTTCTTCACGCCTGTGGAGTGGGCTACAGCGCGGGAAATGGGCCGAACTGCTGAGCAGCTTGGCGCTGACTTTGTTTTAGCCCTTGGAGATAATTTTTATTACAGAGGAGTGAAGAGTGTGGATGATCCCAGGTTTCAGGTGTGTAGTCATGATGTTTCATAAAACACTCTGATCGTGGGGTTTGTGTTTAAGACTGCAGATTACTTGTACGTGTGTGATTAAAGGATGACTGAAATATTAATTTAATAGTGTGATTACAGTGCTATGCGACTAGTCTTCAGCAACTAGTATGAGCAGTGAATATCGGCAGTACATGGTCTAGTCCCTCAGCATGTTCTGTACTGTCAGTAATGCAGACTGTTGTTTTGAATGGTTTTACCTGTAATTATTTGACTTTATCAAGCGTAACCCTAGGTCTATTCATCTTTCTGTTTCAGGAGACATTTGAGAACGTCTATACTGCTAAATCTCTCAATATTCCATGGTATGTGATTGCTGGCAACCATGACCATGCAGGAAATGTTCGTGCCCAGATCCAGTACAGCAAAATGTCCCAACGATGGTTAGACCACTTTCATATAGCTTTTCTTTGCTCAAGTGTTCTCTCTGGTGTAGAGGTTCCCAACCTTATTCCTGTAGGACCACTGCGCTGCCTATTGTAGTGTTTTCCCTGCTCTCAATTGCAGTGGGTGGGGTAGTCTGTCAATTAGCTAATTAGTTAAATCAGGTGTGCCAGGAGCTAAGAGGGTGCAAATGTGCAGTTAAATGGACCTCTGGACCATTGATGTATAGAAACCACAACATCCAGTGATGAACTACTTGACGCTTTCTGTGATCTAAAGTTGATGCATGCGAGTTTGTAGTACAGCTACCTTTTTATTTATTTAGTTTTTTTAAATTTGAAAGATTTGATAACTTATGCATGACCCAAAAGCTAGGCACGTTCCCTCATATGAAGTTGTTACAGTTTTGGGTGTCGTGGATGGGGTTCATTTTTATTTAAAAACGACCCCCAGGACTTGTCTAACAGCTTTTTATTATTTCACAGGAATTTCCCATATTACTACTATGAACTGAACTTCAATATTCCGCACACTGCTGCCACTCTGCAGGTGCTAATGTTGGACACGGTGCTTCTGTGTGGAAACACCGATGACTTCCAGGATGGAAAGCCAGATGGTGCCGTGAGCAGCGAGTCGGCAAATCGCCAGCTGGTGTGGCTGCAGGAACGTATGCAGCGCTCCAAAGCCGACTTCCTGATTGTGGCCGGACATTATCCTGTCTGGTCCGTGTCCAAACATGGGCCCACTGACTGCCTGCTGAGAAGGCTTCGCCCCCTGTTGGTGAAGTACAAAGCCACAGCTTACCTGTGTGGACATGATCACAATTTGCAGGCAAGTTTATAAATCCTGAGCAGAAGCATCTACTTGGGATGGTGGTAAAGGTGGTGAGTTACTGGTCAGAAGACCAAGTCCAATAACACCATTGCATCTTTAAAATGCTCTCTTCTGTCATGTCAAAGTTGCTATGTGGATGACCACATTTAATGAATACAGTACCACATTGGTCCAACACATGGTTCAATATATAGAAACTTGGCATATGTAATGCTACTATAACTGCTGTTAATTTGATTAGGTAAAGGTCTGTTTCTTTAGATTGAGTTTACCCCCCCCCCCTTTCCCCCCTGCTGCTAATGCTACATCTGTGCTGAATACTTCTGTTTATAGAGCAATCTAATGAAGTAAAGGAGGAATTTGAGACGGTGATGGGTTTGGTGTTGTAAATTAAGATTTAATTGTGCAGGTTGTAATCTTAATCTCTCTCTCTCTTTCAGTACTTCATGGAGTCTGGTGTTGGTTATGTTGTGAGTGGTGCAGGGAACTTCATTGACCCAGACATGAGGCATCGAAAGTCTGTTCCTCAAGACTCTCTGAAGTTCTTCACAGGAAAATCATCTACTCTTGGTGGCTTTGCACACATGGAGGTTACTGGTAAAAAACTGACTGTAACCTTCATCCAAGCAAGAGGAACTTCACTCTATCGCACGGTGTTGCCCAAACGCAACCTGTAATTCAAACAGTTAAGAAAAAAAAAAGTGCATGCTTGTAATCTACTTCAATATAATTTTACTAATTTTAGAAATTTGAATCCTTTTAGCTTCTGTAGGTTGTTTTATGTGTATTAAATTAAATGTGTATATTAAATAAGTATTTGAATTAAAAGCAAAGTGTGTTTTGAAAATTTAATATGGGTAAGCTATTGCAACAAATCTCCGCTGTTGGAACTTGTTGGAGTAGATGATGTTGATTCCAAAGGTGGGTTTTAAAAAAAAAAAATTTTATATAGACTAGTCACCAGAGAACTCTGCTATGAGAGCAGGTAAAGTTTAGTCAACCGCTCATGTTGGCCCAATTAATTGAATAGGTTTTCAAGAGCATCAAGGAACATGCATCATTTTGTCACTGCTTTTTTTTTTTTTTTTTTGAGCTTAGGAGTGGAGCTGATTTTTAAACATTAAGTGCGTCAACCCACCTAGCTTAAACAATTGGCTAGCAGTTAAATATAACTAGGTGCTACCCAAGAAGCAAGCAAAGAAAACCTTAGTCTATTCAATTTTATTTGTACTGTACCGGCCCTTAACTAATGTCAGTCATGAAGCAGATTTACACATTCAAAATAAATTATGGAAGTGTTGGTGTACCAGCGGTCAGAGATGGTGCTATGCAAGACAACGGATGAGTTTTATGCACTGGGGTTAATGTTAAGACAATAATACACTACCAACAAACATGAAAAATATGGTGTTTGGCCAGCATTCAGTTTGTGTGGAGGTAAAATGGAGCAAACCTTTACAAAATAGAAGTTCATAGTATTATTAAGCAACTGCAGTCACAAGTCCTCTGAAGAGCTATCTGCATCAGTTGAGGACTGGACAGTCTTCATGATAAAGTGGAACTGTCCAGTCAACACACATATCCCAGACAGACCACATGGGGCATCTATTCAACTAGATCTCTCCAACCAGAAGCGGGGCACCAGGATGAGTCCGAGAGGTGCAGAGGGGTCTGGATCACTGGAAGCTCAGGAGAGACGTGAAGAGGAATACAGACCAGAGAAGGAGAGATAGCGGTTAGATATGGTCAGTCACACACTGTTTATGGTGCATGTATACTTGGTGTAGAGTGCAAGCAGGGACTCTGGCAGGACTAACTATATCCTATGACATCATAACTAAAAGGGAGAGCCAGAAGAAAACAGACATGAGGGGGAACTGGGATGTAAAGCGACCAATCACTTTACCGTCAACAAACCTGAGTGATCAATAAGAGTGGGGAAGACAGCATCTAAACATACCATTTCACCATAATAATCCACGTCCATGGGTCCCCCAGATCTGGGGCCTGATGTATAAACGTTGCGTACGCCCAAAATGGGCATAGAAATATGCGTACGCATTTTTCCACGCACATATCGGGATTTATAAAAAATAAACTTGGCGTAAATAAGTGCGCACCGTAAGGATGCTCTTGACCGTGCGTACGCACTCTTTTAGAAGAGTATGTGTTTTGCCGACACCAACTGGCCCAAATAGCAATAACTATTAAAAATGAAAAACTTATAAATTATCCTATTACATCACCCAATTAATCAAATTGCATCAACCTGAATTATCATTATTAGCATTCTTAACCAGGTGCGCTGTTAGAAGACCTTGCTAATGACGCTCTACGGAGGGAGCGTGTTTTCAGAGACCGTGAAGATTTCCTTGCTCATGATGATGATTGGCTCATGAGCCGATTTCGATTCCCAAGAGCCATCCTCTTGGAATTGTGTTCTGAATTATGGCCAGTATTGAAAAGACCCTCGCAGAGAAACCACGCACTGTGTGTTCCTGTACAAGTATTGACCACATTAGGCCACTTGGCCAACTTTCCAGCGAGAGTTGGCAGACCGATCGGGTATGTCGCAGTCATCCCTGAGCCGTGTCATGCCATATGTATGGGATGCCATAGTGGGGATGGCACCCCGATACATCCGTTTTCCTTACATGCAAGCTGAACAGGCCAACATCAAAATGCAATTTGCAGCAATCGCCGGTTTTCCCAATGTAATCGGTGCTATTGACTGCAATAAAGGCACCATCTGAGAATGAATTTTCTTTTGTTAACCGAAAACATTTTCATTCTTTGAACGTGCAGATCATATGTGATGCGCATATGTCTTTGACAAATGTGAGATGGCCTGGGTCAACTCATGATTCCTACATTTTGTCCAACAGCAGTGTAGGGAACAGACTGCAAACAGGAGCTGTGCGTGATGGATGGCTTCTTGGTAAGTCAGCGGGAATGCGCATGTAATTGTAATTGAGTAATGATGCAAATGTGTTTAAAGCATACCTTTTAAAAAAAAATTCTTTTAGGTATAATTATAATCTTCAATGATAAACAAACCCACACTTATTTTAATATTTTTTAATGCAAAATTTCACATTAATCAATGCAAATTTTCAGGAAACAAAACATGTTTTATAGCATTTAAAAATTAAGTGAAATGTTATATTGAATCAATATTGCCCTGGAAAAAACAAAAAGCTATCTGGAGGCTATTTTACAAGCATGTACTTTCTTTAAAGTATTCTTATAATATTGTTTATAATTGTTACCTCTGCCTAGCACTTGAAATGTTATATTAATTGTCCCATTGTATTTACATTCATTGTTTTGTTATATTTTCTGAAATTTTTTAAAAATGTTTTACCTCTCAGGAGACAGTGGTTATCCCCTTAGAACATGGCTGCTAACTCCACTTACTAGACCCCAAACCGAACAAGAACGGCGTTATAATGAGAAACATTGCCGGACGCGTTCAGTGGTCGAACGCACTATTGGTCTGCTAAAAGGACGCTGGAGGTGCTTGGATACGTCTGGTGGCACAGTATTGTACAGTTCTACAAAGGTTTGCCGCATTGTGGTGGCTTGCGCAGTGTTGCACAACATTGTTTAAAAAAATGGTATACCTGTTCCATCGAACGCCCATCCTGAAGATAATGAACCTGACCCTGGCCCCTTCTAATGCAGTGCATAATACTATGGCAATGCAGCGGCGTATAAATGTAATAAATGGAATGTAAAAAGGCAAGTGAATTCAAACTTCAAAGTTCTTCAAGTGAACCACTTATTTCTGACAAAATAGTTTTTATTTCTTTCAGTTTGGAACACACTGCATTAACAGCATGAACCATGTGACGTTGGGTCTGCATGACTTCTTCCGTCAGTACACGCCTTGAGTTACCAGCGCTCGGTGGTGGCACAAAGGATGATGATGATGATGATGCACTGTATTGCGCACAGGATGGGGTTTGCTTGGGCATTTGATGATGGCGGCACACTAGACGTTGGTGGAGGCACACAAGATGCCGGTGGTGGCACACAGGATGGCGGCGGCGGTGGCACGTAGGATCTAAGCCTACATCCCTTGTCTACCCCACTTGGACCACTCACCGGGCTTGAAGGCATTCCAAGATTAACTTTTCCTTTAATCATTAAAAAAAGTTTAATTAAATAAAGGTTGTATTGCATATCTGTAAATGTGTGAAATAAAATGTGCACTTGATGACTTGCTTTTGTCTTTTTAAGTTAAATTTTTTGCATATGAATAAACAGGAAAATCGACTATTTTAATAAACGTATATCTTAAGGACAGCTGCATCTATTTCTAGATTTGTCACTTGGATATTTTAGGACTTTCCACTTTCGCAGAATTTGAATTGGTTGATTTAAATTATCCACAATAAAAAAGCTGAATTTTAAACAGACAAAACTTATATTATCTGTAGATAAATCAATTACTTACCATCGTTACCGCAAATCACATCCGTATCACCTTGGAATTCTGGAAGAACTCCACTTAATCCTGTTTCCCCTATAATCGCACCCACCCTTGCATCAAAGGCTGAGAGGTCAGTGATTCCTTGACCACCACCAGTTGTTACGACACTGCGCCTGTGTGCACATATTCTTTTTTTTACGACTACTTTTAAGTCAGACCATTTTTTTTTTTGTCTTTTGGACTGTGCGAGGCACCGAGGTAACAGCATTGACTGCTTCTGTTACTTGCTCCAATTCTAACATCTTTCTTTTATTAGAAATGCCCGCAGAGAGCCCACCAAATACATTTTTTTTCGGCCCTCCACCTCAGACAGCAGTACCTCTATCTCGCAGTTGGTGAAGTTTCTTTTTTTTTGCTTTTCGTTTCTGTTCTTCCATTTTTAGCCAAACAGATCAATGACAATTATCGGTCGTATTAATATGCAGTGAGATTATACATATTAAAAATAGGCGGTCTTAACCTCCAAATATGGTTATTTCGGGAGGAGATAGGTTTAGGCGTCAGGAACAGGCTGAGACACCGCACACCTCTGCCTAGCATCCTGCTCGCCAACGTCCAGTCACTGGAGAACAAGCTCGATGACCTCAGGGCCAGGGTAATGTTCCAGAGAGACATTCGGGACATTTACATTTAGGCATTTGGCAGAGGCTCTTATCCAGAGCGACTTACATTTTTATGTCATTACACATTACACATAAGCAGTTGAGGGTTAAGGGCCTTGCTCAAGGGCCCAACAGTGGCAACCTAGTGGTTGTGGGGTTTGAACCTGGAATCTTCTAAACCATAGTCCAATGCCTTAGCCACTGAGCTACCCCTGGACTGCAATCTCCTCTGCTTCACTGAGACATGGCTGAACCCAGCGGTGCCGCACCACGCCATCCAGCCGGCCGAGTTCTTCTCGGTTCACCGCATGGACAGGACGCGGGACTCGGGAAAGTCAAGGGGAGGCGGTGTGTGTTTATTGGTGAACAACAGCTGGTGCAACAGCGCGGGCGTTGTTCCTCTCACACGCTCCTGCACACCCAACTTGGAACTACTGTCCATCATGTGTCATCCTTTTTATCTACCTCGGGAGTTTACATCAGTCATAATCAGTGCTGTTTATATTCCACCACAAGCAGACACGGACACAACACTGGGACGCTGCGCTTATTGTGGCGGGGGACTTTAATAGTGCCAACCTCAAACGCGCAGCGCCAAACTTTTATTAGCACATCACCTGCCCCACCAAGGGTGAAAGGACACTAGATCATTGTTATACAACGGTCAAGGACGGCTACAAGGCGCAATCTCGTCCACTGTTTGGTAAATCCTCATGCCGAAACACAAACAAAGGCTGAAACAGGAAGTTCCGGTTCAGAGGGAGGTCGCGCGCTGGACGGACCAATCGGTGGCGGCATTACAGGACGCACTCGATGACGCAGGCTGGGACATGTTCAAAAACAGCTCCGATGATGACGTCAGCGTGTTTACGGAAGCGATTGTGGGATTCATCGGGAAACTAGCGGATGATACTGTGGAAAAAAAAGACTATTAAAACGTTTCCCAACCAAAAGCCGTGGGTGGATAAAACCATCCGCGAAGCTCTGAGATCTCGCACCGCTGCCTACAACACGGTACTTGCGTCAGGGGACATGGAACCATACAAGGCTGCATCGTATAACGTCCGGAAGGCGGTAAGAGCCGAAGCAGCGCTACGGGAGGAAACTAGAGTCACAACTCCAACAGAGTGACTCTAGGAGCCTGTGGCAGGGACTAAGGACAATTACGGACTATAAAGCACCAACAACCGGTATGACGATAGCGGACGTGACTCTGGCAGACGAGCTAAACACTTTCTATGCTCGCTTCGAGGCTGCAGCTAAAGACGCTAGCAATGCTAATGACAGGACAGGAAGACACTGCCAGCACCGGAAACGTGTTCATCATCACCGAGCATGACGTCAGGAGAGTCTTCAAGAGAGTGAACACCAGGAAAGCAGCAGGACCAGACGGCATCTCAGGTCGTATCCTCAAAGCCTGCGCAGACCAGCTAGCACCTGTGTTTACTGAGATATTCAACATCTCTTTATCTCAGTCGGTGATCCCCACATGCTTCAAAGAGTCCATCATTGTTCATCATTGACCACATCCTGCTTCTCTCAATGACTATTGCCCTGTAGCCCTCACCTCAGTAGTGATAAAGTGCTTTGAATGCCTGGTCAGAGACTTCATAATTTCTTCACTACCAGACACACTCGACCCACTACAGTTTGCATACCGCCAGAACCATTCCACAGACGATGCAATCTCTCATCTCCTCCACACTAGGAAAGGGAATTATGTTAAAATGCTCTTCATCGACTAATACCATAATTCCCTCCAGCACCATGCAGGGCAAACGAGCTCTACGGAGGGTGGTGCGATCAGCTGAGCGCATCATCCGCACCGAGCTCCCTGACCTGCACTTGATCTACAGCAAGCGGTGCTGGACCAAGGCCAGGAAGATCGTGAAGGACCTCAGCCATCCCAACAATGGACTGTTTTTTCTGTTGCGGTCTGGGAAGCGATTCTGCTCCCTGAAGGCCAACACAAAAAGACTGAGGAGAAGCTTCTTCCCGCAGGCGATAAGGTCTCTCAATCACACCACACAGGAGTAAAATCTTTTAAACATTGACATTGACTGGACAATCATAGACACATTCATGCAATACATATTTACATATCTGAAACCATTGCACATGTCACTTTCATAAGTCACTTTATACAATACATGTTTATATATATCTGCCATTTTGCACATGACACTTTGCCAATTTAAAACATTTTAATGCCACTTTAAAAAATTTTTATATACAGTATATATTCCCCCCCTATATTCCTATATTTCTATATTTTGTAATAATTTTTTTTATGCCCTTATTTGTACAGTTTGTTTATTTTACTAGTAATTTTTTTTCTTTTGTATTTCATTTCTTTTTATTAATATTTATTCCTTATATATAGTTTTTATTTTCTTTTTAAGGTCACCGGCAGTCGTACAAGCATTTCACTGCATATCGTAATGTGTATGACTGTGTTTGTGACAAATAAAATATGAATTTGATTAAAATAGGTTTGGCGGATCGTACTCATCCTTTGGTATAAGAAAATGTTTGCGGTTGTTAATGTGTGCTGTGGGATTGGGATTGTGGTTTGGATTTTTGTCTGGTAAATCTCATGGGTCTTGATCAGAGTGAAATATTACTTTTTTCCCTTTTTTTTGTGGCAGGAGGTAAGCTTTTACAGAAACCCAAGATATGCACACATATTAGATTTTGGCCCAGCATCTTATCCTGTTATATTATAAATATTAGCCTGTTTAAAAAATAGCAGTGTCATCACTCATCTTTATAAAGTGATGAATTTACCGTTTAAACAAAAATGAATTAAACTTGTAAAATATACTTTACAAATAAGGTACAAATAAGGGCATAATAAAAATATTACAAACTATAGAAATATAGAAGAAAAAAAAAGAAATTTGTAAACAATTTGGAAGTGACTATGGGGTGACTTATTAAAGTATCTTGTGCAATGGTCCAGCAATGAAAATATAAATATATAGTGCAAGTGTGTATGAATGTGTCCATAGTGTCCATGATTGTCCAGTCAATCTTGGGAGTTGGGAAATATGTTATTAGTCCTGTCAGGTGGTGTGGTTAAGAGACCTTATCGCCTTCAAGAATCCCTGTATTGGCCTTCAGGGAGCGAAATTGCTTTCCAGACCGCAGTAGAGAGAACAGTCCATTTTTGGGATTGTTGTCCTTCACGATCTTCCTGGCCTTGGTCCAGCACTGCTTGCTATAGATTGAGTGCAGGTCAGGGAGCTCAGTGCGGATGATTCGCTCAGCTAATCGCACCACCCTCTGTAAAACTCGTCTGTCCTACATGGTGCTGTTTCCAAACCAGGTTGTGATGTTTCCCATCAGGAAGCTCTCTACGGTGCAGGAGTAGAAATTCCTGAGCACCTTAGAGGGCAGTCTAAAGTCTCTCAAGTGTCTGAGGTGGTAGAGATGCTGTCGGGTCTTTTTTACCATGGTGTTGATGTGACAGGACCATGACAGGTTCTGTGTGATGTAAACACAGAGGTATCGGAAGCTGTCCACTCTCTCCACTGGGCTTCTGTTGATGACTGGTGTCTGGTAGTTCCTGTCCTGCTTTGTCCTGCTCCACTATCAGCTACTTTGTCTTGCAGATGTTCAGAAGGAGATTGTTCCTCTGGCACCAGTTCTCCAGATTTGCATTCTCCTCTAGGTAGGCCGTCTTATCGTTGTTGGTGATCAGGCCCACCACGACAGTGTCGTCAGCAAACTTTATGACAGTGGTGGAGTTGGTAGTGGCCACACAGTCATAGGTGTACAGAGAGTACAGCAGGGGGCTTAGAACACAGCCCTGGGGTGCTCCAGTGCTGAGAGTGAGGGAGGCTGAGACATGACCGCCTATCCTTACTGCCTGTGGTCTGCCAGTTAGGAAGTTGGAGATCCACTGGCACATAGATAAGCTGAGTCCCAGGTGCTCCAGCTTAGTGGTGAGTGTGGAGGGAATTATGGTATTAAATGCAGAGCTGTAGTCGACAAAGAGCATTTTAACATAATGTCCTTTCCTAGTGTCCAGGTGAGTGAGTGATGTGTGGAGGAGGTGAGAGAAAGCATCATCAGTAGAACGGTTTGGGCCTTATGCAAACTGTAGTGGGTCAAGTGTGTCCGGTAGTGAAGAAATGATTAAGTCTTTGACCAGGCGTTCAAAGCACTTCATCACTACTGAGAAGCAGGATAAGGTTTCTCCAGGACAGGAACAGTGATGGACTCTTTGAAGCATGTGGGGATCACCGACTGAGATAAATATCTCTGTGAACCCAGGTGCTAGCTGGTCTGCGCAGGCTCTGAGAATAGGACCTAAGATGCCGTCTGGTCCTGCTGCTTTACTGGTGTTCACTCTCTTGAAGGCTCTTCTCACGTCATGCTCAGAGATGATAAACGCGTCTCTTTCACCGCCTTCCAGACGTTATATGATGCAGCCTTGTACACGTCCCTGTCCCCCGATGCAAGTCCTGAGTTGTAGGCAGCGGTGCGAGATCTCAGAGCGTTGCGGATGTTTTTATCCCATAGTATCCACCATAGTACGAGAAGCATCCCTATATCATGATGCTTTTTATCCACCCACGGCTTCTGATTGGAAAACATTCTGAAAGTCTTTTTCTCCACGGTATCATCCGCTAGTCTCCTGATGAATTCCACAACCGCTTCCGTAAACACGCTGACGTCATCGGAGCTGTTTCGGAACATGTCCCAGTCTGCATCATCAGGTGCGTCCTGTAACGCGGCCACCGATTGGTCCGTCCATCGCGCGACCTCCCTCTGAACCGGAACTTCCTGTTTGAGCCTTTGTTTGTATTTTGGCATAAGGAAGATGGCGGCGTGGTCGGATTTCCCAAACCGCCACAATGAGTACAGCGTCCCGGTGCTGCGAAACAGCATTTTTAATCTCAGCCCACAAGTTTTCTATTGGATTAAGGTCTGGGGATTGGGCTCGCCACTCCATAACGTTGATCTTGTTGGTCTAGAGCCAAGATGCTGCTCGCTTACTGGTGTTTTCCTCTTCGACATAAGGCAACATGACCTCTTTAAGTATTCTGATGTACTCAAATTGATCCATGATCCCTGAAATGTGATAAATAGACCCAACACCATAGTACGAGAAGCATCCCTATATCATGATGCTTGTGCCTCCATGCGTCACTGTCTTTACAGTGTACTGTGGCTTGAATTTAGTATTTGGGGGCCTGACAAACTGTCTGCAGCTACCTACACCCAAAAAGGACAATCTTGCTTTTTGAGTCCAGAAAATATTGCTCCATTTCTCTTTAGGCCAGTCAATGTGTTCTTTGGCGAACTGTAACCTCTTCAGCACATGTCTTTTTTCCAACAATGGGATTTTGCGGGGCTTCTTGCTGATAGCTTGACTTCACATAGTCATCTTCTAATAGTAACAGTACTAACAGGTAACTTTAGATGTTCTTTAAGTCAATTTTGTTATTCTTCGATCCAGCCGAATAGTAGTTTTTCATTTTCTTTCATGTCTTTCTGGTTTTGATCTCCATTTTAAAGCGTAAAAATGATTTGGTATCATTTAAGCAGAGCACCATATCATTTTCTGCACTTCTTTGTATGTTTTCCCATCTCTAATCAACTTTTAAATCAGTACATTGTTCTTCTGAACAATGTCTGGACAACCCATTTTACTCTGATTTTCAGAGAGAAATGCACAGGACAACCTTTTCTGCATTTATCCTTAAATAAGGAAAACTTGTTTGACACCTGTTTTTCACAGAATAATTTACCTTCTCTCATTAAACTCCACACTGCTATTTTTTAACAGACTATTATTGTAACGGTTAACCCCTAGAGGGCGCCAAAAGCGCCTGGGTTTGTTTTGTTTTATGTTAAAGTTAGTGTTTTAGTTGGACTGCATGTCCCAGACTGCACCTCGGTCAGGTGACGTGGGAATTCACCTGAACCGAGGTGAGATAATTAAGTTGATTATAAAGAGCCTGACTGGAGCACAGTCAGGCGTCTAGCTTTTGTTACCATTTATATGATTTCAGTTGGTGTTATTTATGTGTGTATTAAATAAAAACCTGATCCTGAAACGCCAGCTCGTCTCCTGCGATTATGCCACCCAAACACAGACACCGAGGTGAGAAGCGTGACAATTATTAGTTTTTCTTAACATTAAGCTAATAATACATTTAGCACAATGTTAGCATGTGCAGGGTGTCCAATGCATTTGTGTGATTTAAATTAAAAGTTATTATATGAATATGGAGCTTTACTCAGTTATTTCAACACACTGCTATTATTTTTAACACCACTGTATAGGAGGTAAACTGGACTCCTGTAAATTTGCATATACAGTAGGGTAGGTTGTGGCACTACAGATACCATTACATTTACTTGTTTAATCAGTAGGTGTTACTATAGACCACAGTGCACACATACAAGAGCTCTCTTTATAAATGTTCCACTTAGCTTTAAGATGATGCAACCAAATGTACCACTACTACTACTAGCAACAAACCTGAAGTTTTTTTTAATGTCTGTTAAAAACTTATCATGGCTAACATTGAGTTTTTTCAGTGTGTGGAATGCAGGATGTTATCTGGGTGAAGTCTGGGTGACCTAGGTTGGGTGAACCCCCCCCTTCTCTGGCTTTAGAGCTCTCGTAGAGTGGCAAGCAGGTGATAACTTGCCGGCATACTCACTCAGCCAAAGCAAATGCTAAGGCTGGCCTACCTGGTGATTACTAGTCCTCTTCATGTTATGTGTCCAACAGGTTTGCTTTCCTTGATGAAGCATTCCTGCAAAGCCCAAAAGAGTTATGGTTATAGAAGATTCTATGCTGCAGCATGTGAAATTAATAGGCCAGCAGCAATGGTTAGGTGTATCCCAGGGAACCTAAGATAGCAGGTAATCTCAGGGCCTTAGGCTTCCATTTGTTCTCACAGATAGTAATACATGCTGGAGTTAAGTTAAGCCATCATTTGTCACATAGAAGTTTATAGTGTTCAGGAAGTTAACTTCTGTTTTGTGTAGGGTGCATTTAATTGTAATGGATTGATGAAAATGATTAAGGTGATTAGTGATTTATTTGAATTCCTCTTCAGCCCAGACTCCCCAGATATGATCCAAGAACTTGTAATAATAGAGAGGTATAGTATGCCCAGCAGCCAATACTGCTTCTTTTCACTGTGCCATAAAAATGTTGGCTTACTGATGGCTGTACCCCTAACCTGAATATAGTATTTAGAGTTAAATTAAAAGTCATTATTATTTACATTAATTTCTATCAGTTTTATTTCTATGAGCTTCATCAAGTCTATTGTCATCTGGCATAGGTCTCACTGCACACAATCCAAAACAATTGGGTCGGCCTGGGGACATCTCGAAGAGAATGCTCTATGATTTCTGTTTCTTAGGTATTGTAGGAATGAGATAGAAGTATCTGGGGCGTGGATCGTCAGGTCCCATCGGGTAAGTTTCCTGTTTTTTATTTATACAACCATGTTCTTTTAATTTAGCAAGATTTTTTTTTTTATTTTTGGAAAGTTTTTTTTAGAAAAATTAGTTTGATAGGTTTTTTATAATATTGTTCCTGGTTTAACTGTCATTCAGCTTCTTCTATTAATGCCTTTATCTGTGTAAGGGACCACCACCAGAGGTCGCTGTTTTTTAGTTGTAGTTTTTGTTGGCTGACTCAGTTTCAGAGAAGGCACCTCGGTCAGGTGATGCGAGTGCACACCTGAGCCGAGGTAGCCATTAATCCATCTATAAATAGCAGTTTAGTCTGGGAAACTGGGTCGAGCATTATTAGTTTAACTACTGTCATTTGTGTGGGCATTTTGTTTTGTTCTTTGTTTTGTTCTTTGTTTTGTTCTTTGTTTTGTTTAAGTTCTGTTGACTTGGGCTCTCATATTGCCAATGTTTATGTATATGTTCTGTGTGTCTATGTTTGTGGAGCTGTTTAGGAGTGTGTTTAGCTAAAACCTATGTTGAACTAACTAACATGCTTTTAGCCATAGCCCCTTTGTGTCTCTAGCTATTCTGTGTTTCCTGCCTCCCTAGTGTCCCAGTGAGCCGAGCCTCCCTAGTGTCCCCTAGCCGAGCCTCCCTAGTGTCCCCCGTCTGTGTTTCTGTGCCCCAATTCCCTAGTGTGTGTTGAGCTATTAGGTAAGTGTAGCTTAGTGCATGTTGGGGCTGAAGACATGTTTAGCTAGGTGAATGTGTAGCTGACTGCCCTGGTTAAGTACCGCTTAACCATGTTTAGCTAAAAGCCATGCCTAGCTGATTGCCATGTCTTTAGCCCTAGTCCCGTCCCTTTTTTCTACGTGTCCCTCCTAGTCTCTACGTGTCTTGTCTTGTTGTGTCCAGTATCAGCTCCACGTGTAGTTTGTGTGTCCTGTTACGTGTTAGTTGTCTGTCTGCCTGTGTCTCGCCACAGGACGTGTGTTAGGCACCCTTTAGCTGGACTAAGGCCAGGAAGATGGTGAAGGACCTCAGCCATCCCAACAATGGACTGTTCTCTCTGTTGCGGTCTGGGAAGCGATTCCGCTTCCTGAAGATTAATACAGAGAGATTGAGGAGGAGCTTCTTCCCGCAGGCCATAAGGTCTCTTAACCACCCAATACAGGACTAATATCATCTCTTTTCCATCCAACACTGACTGGGCATTCATGGACACTATGGACACATTCATGCACACTTTTTGCACTATATACTTATACTTTCATTATGGACCACTGCACAAATCACTTACAAATACAATTGCAATTATTCCCCATGAACGAGGAATTCCCAGTAAGCGCGGGTCATAAGCTCGCGTTGATTAAGTCCCTGCCCTTTGTACACACCGCCCGTCGCTACTACTAATCGGATGGGTTAGTGAGGTCCTTGGATCGGCCCCACCAGGGCTCCTCGGGGGCCTTGGCGAAGCGCTGAGTAGTCGATCAAACTTGACTATCTAGAGGAAGTAAAAGTCGTAACAAGGTTTTCGTAGATAAACCTGCGGAAGGATCATTAACGGGTAGCTTGGGGGGCGCGCTGCCTTCTCCTCTAACCCTCGGCCCCCAGCCCGCCGAGGCCTTCCCGCTGACCAAGAACGAAAGTTGGGGCGAGGGTACGTGCTGCTCGAGCGTGGCGCGTTTTTTTGGTGGTCATGTTGGGGCTGGCTCGCTTCTCCCTCGCCTCTTTCTTCCATGTGCGCACGCGCCTCCCTTCTGTTCCACCCCCACGTTCACTGGGGAGAGTTCCGGGGCGCCCTTCCCTAAGGTTTGTACACACATTGTGTTGCATCTTTGTGGACGATCGCTTTCGAACCTAAAAAAAACCTGACAACTCTTTGCGGTGGATCACTCAGCTCATGCGTCAATGAAGAACGCAGCCAGCTGCGAGAACTAATGTGAATCGCAGGACACATTGATCATCAACACTTCAAACGCACATTACGGTCCTTGGGTCCCTCCTGGGGCTACGCCTGCCTTAGAGTCGCTATTCCCATCGATCAGACTTCTTGCTCTCCCCTCCGTGTCCACGACTCCGTGTCCTCTCCGGTTTCCATGCCCTGCGTTCGTCGAGCGCGGCTGTCGGTGGGTCCCTTCCATTTTGACTGCCTGCGTCACGCCTCCGCAGGCTGGGGGCGCGTGAAAAGCCGGGGGGCAGTGGGCGCGTGCAGGCAGTAGGCGGGCAGGGAGGCTGGGGGTCAGACGGCGCTCTCTCCGGTGCAGTCTCTTCTCTTTCTCATCACTCCCCACAGGGGAGAGGGAGCGAGGGAGAGAGGGGGGCTCACCTTTCGGCGGCGAAAGCCCCGCCCTGAGAACACACATCAGAACGCGATCTCAGATCAGACTAGACGACCCACTGAATTTAAGCATATTACTAAGCAGAGGAAAAGAAACTAACAAGGATTCCCCCAGTAGCGGCGAGCGAAGAGGGAAGAGCCAAGCGCCAAATTCCTGTCCCCTGGCAGGCGCGGGGAAATGTGGCGTACGGAAGTCCGCATCACCCAGCGCGGGCCGGGGGCCTGAGTCCTTCTAATGGAGGCTCAGCCCGTGGACAGTGTGAGGCCGGACTTCTCGGAGTCGGGTTGTTTGGAAATGCAGCCCAAAGCGAGTGGTGAACTCCATCTAAGGCTAAATACCGGCACAAGACTGATAATGAAAAAGTACCGTAAGGGAAAGTTGAAAAGAACATTGAAAAGAGTTCAACAGGGCGTGAAACCGCTAAGAGGTAAACAGTGGGGGTCCACACAGTCTGCCCGGGGCCAAGTAGAGTCCGATTCCTCTGGGAGGATTCAACCTGTATGTGGTTGAACATTGAGATTTGATGCACAGGTTTTTTACAATAGAGGGACTTAAAGCTAGAAGTTGGTCCGGTTAACATTGCTGTACCGAGATCCTGGTACTGATAGAGCATGGGGGAGGGGGGTGGCCAAAAGTGGCTAGTCTGGCCGACCTGAGGTGCCTGGGTCCGGGTAGTGTCCGATTTCTTCGGGATAATTCGGCCTGTACATGGGTGAACGTTAAGATTTGACACACAGGTTTTTTACAGTGGAGCAGTGGTTCTCAAACATTTTCTGTCATTCCCCATGACAATGATAACGAAATCGGCCAAATTTACTATTTATTGAAATATCAATTTCTAAACCAATAAGATCAAATAACACCAAGTTCAAAACAGATAAAATACATGTGCAATTGTTATAACAGGCAAACTTCATCACTTATCTAGAGCTTTATTTTAAAGAAGTCGAGTGGCTTATTAATGTGACTGGGGTGTGTTGTCTCTAAGTATCTTCCTAATTTGTTCGGTCTCATGCTGTCTGCTGCCAGCTGTTTAAGACACAAAACACACACGGGTCTCTCCTCTGCCCCCACCATCCCCACCATGAATCCAAGCGCAACATAGGCTTCATCATGTTTTCCTTTCGGCTGGCTTTTTTGTTGATTAAGCTGATAGTGCTAAATCACCATCTTTTTTGTGGTCCATGTAACAAATGTATCCATTGACGTTATTATGCTGACTACAAACGCTATTGACCCGGTTTGTGTCCGCAGTAAAGTAAGTTTGACATTCGCATCTCCGAATTCAATAGCTGTGTAAATAAACCCGCAAATAAGATACCCACATATTTTTCCTCTCTACATTGTTTTTCAGCTACATCCACCTTAAATTATACATGTTTAAAAGCATAAACATTCTTATTCTCTACGGCGCAACGAATGATTTAGGGATCATCGCAAAATGCCGCACACCAACAAAAAGCATCGAACGATATTGATCTTCCCTTCTGTTCAGCTCCTGAAGGATCAAAAAGCAACTTTGTTGCCACACAGGAAACTAGAAATGCCAGACTAGTACTGCCTAATAAAATAGAATTTTTTTTACAAAAATACAGATACATCAGCATACACATTGGAATAAATGAAATTATATATATAATACCAAATGTTTCCTTATATATTGTTCCTCTGCAATTAACACGCCGACGTTAAACCGTTATTGTTGCACTATGGTTCCACTTTTTCTGTGATGTTATTTTAATTTACTTGTATTAAAGATTAATTTCTTTGCATGTGATTGTTTAGTTTCAAGTGCCCGATCTTGTCAATAAAGCAAAGCATTAATTAGAATAGGTACTTTCCTATTATTTTCCACTAATTCCCACCCGTTTATTGCGCCCCACCTGTCATATCTGTATTCTGGGGCTGGGCCAGGGCTCATTGCATTTGGTTGGGGTAGCCCTACGGGGCTGGCTAGGTTCCCCAGGTGGGTTGCTTAGGGGTGGCGTGAGAGGTGCCCAACTCCCCCGGGGTTAAGCCAACGTATCCCTGGGTGTTGGGGCTAGAGGGCTTGGACAGGGCTTCTTGGATCCGGCCTGGGGCCCCGGAAAGTCAGTTTAGGTTTCCCCGGAGTAGGGTGCTAGGGAAGGCAGGTAAGCTGCGCAGAACGCCCGGTGTTAAGCTATTGGGTCTTTTCAGGAATATCTCTGTGCCCGTTGGGGCTAGAGGGCTGGGACAGGGCTCCTCGGATGCGTCTTGAGGCCGGCTAAGAGGCTGGCTAGGTGGCCTGGAGGTGAGTTGCTCGGGCCGGCCACGTGTGGCACTAATTTTCCTTAGGGTTTGAGCCGGTATATCTCCATGGCCATTGGGACTAGAAAGCTGATCTAGGCATCTGGTCCATGGCCTTCCCCTGAACAAAATTCTGAAATTTGGGGAATATCTGACTTACACTGGCCGAGATATGGGCGAAGAACTGTGAAAAAGCTAGAAGTTGGGTGTTTGAATGACCCAACATCTATGTATAAAACCCAACTTCTCAGTATGAGACCGAACATGTCCACATAAGTCCCTTTACCAATTTACCCTGGCAGGTACTAGGAGAGGAGGTGGCTGGTGTGGCCGAACTGAGGTGCCTGGAGCTGGGGAGAATCAAAATCATCCAGGAGGCTTCAGCCTGTACGTGGGTAAACGTTGAGATTTTGCACGTTTTCTTTTTACAGTAAAGGGACTTAAATATAACAGAAATTCTTTAAATTAACATGAAGTCCAGTTCAGCATTGGAATGAGTCAGTAGGTGCAGAGGGCAGATGGGGTCTGGATCACTGGGAGCACAGGAGCAGGATGTGTATCTCCAACCATCATGCGCAGGCTGAACCCTGGGCGGATTCGGCATGCACATGAGCTGGGAACCCTAATATTCTAAGACCCTAAAAAATGTTAAAGTCCCCTGGGGAAGGCCTAGTGTGGCTGACACTAGGGGTGCTTCCCTGGGGCTGGGGAAGGTCGGATAACCCTAGGATAGGATAACAATCAACCTGAGCATGAGCTGGTAGCCCTAATATTTTAAACACTAGAAATGTCAGGCCCCTGAAGGGAAATCGCCCGGAAGAATGTCATATGATTTCCGGGGTCTGGGGCTCATGCCGAGGGGGGCTCTGGTGGTTCGGGGCCCCTAGGTGGCCCCCGAAGGGAACTCACCCGGACGAGGTGCTATCGGTATGGGGTTCAGGATCCTGGGTGCACTGGGCCTCGTGAGCCTCCTGGTGAAGTTTTGAGTGGATACTTCTTTCTTTAGGGGAAAATCTAAGATTTTTACCCTGAAGTGACTTAAAGCTAGAAGTTGGGTCTGTTAACATTGCTGTATGGAGATCCTGGTCTCGAATGGCTAAGCCTCTGTATCTCCGCGGCCTTTGGGGCTAGAGAACTGGGGCCAGAGCATAGTGTCAGGGGCCTCGCCCAGAACGAGTTTCCGAAAGCCAAGCTGATCAGACAGAGGGCGGCCGAGATACGGGCCCCAAGGTGCTAGGGGATAGGGAAGGTCTGATAACCCTAGGTTGATTCAGGCTGTGCATGAGCTGGGATCCATGATATTTTAAAACCATAGAAATGTCAAGTCCCATCAGGCTGAACTCTAAGGGGTGGCTAGTGTGTCCGACCCGAGGTGCCTGGGCCTGGGCAAGGTCTGATAATCCTAGGCGGATTCAGACTGCTCATAAACTGGTAGTCCTAATTTTCTAAAACCCATGCCCCAGCCCCCTGGGGGCCCCTGGTGAAGTTTGGGGCCCCTCCCCATGTTTGGGTGAAAAAAACCCCAGGGTCACTGCCAAGCTGGGCCCTCGACTGGGTTGCTGGTCCCCAAGCTGGGGTGGGGGAGGGGCTCCATCCATACATCCAGGGGGCGCCACCGCGGTTGAGGGCCCAGCGTGGCACAGGAAGGTGCCTCTGGTCGGGTAGAGGCTCAGTTCCTCCAGGAGGATTTGGCCTGTGAGGGTGAAGTGGAAATGTTTCTAGCCGTAACTCCCCGGCCCTTGGGGCTTAAGAGCTGGGGAAGGGCTCTTAGGATCCCGGGGCGGGCGTGAGCGGGCAACTTCCTCCCGCAGTTAAGAAGGCGTATCTCCACAGCCCTTAGGGCTAAAGGGCTGGGACTGGATAGGTGGCGCGGAGCCCTACAATACTTCAAAGTCCTAAAGCTGACCTCCTGGCTGTGACAGCGGGTGAGGGTGACCCTTGTTGCCCAGGGGAGGGTGCCTCTGGCTGGGTAAAATCCCATTCCTCCAGAAGGATTTGGCCTGTGTAAATGAAGCTGACCTCCAGGCTGTGACAGCGGGTGAGGGTGACCCGTGTGGCCGCCCTAAGGTGCCTCTGGCTAGGTAAAATCCCATTCCTCCAGAAGGATTTGGCCTGTGTAAATGAAGCTGACCTCCAGACTGTGACAGCGGGTGAGGGTGACTCATGTGGCCCAGGGGAGGGTGCCTCTGGCTGGGGAGAATCCCATTCCTCCAGAAGGATTTGGCCTGTGTAAATGAAGCTGACCTCCAGGCTGTGACAGCGGGTGAGGGTGACTCATGTGGCCCAGGGGAGGGTGCCTCTGGCTGGGGAGAATCCCATTCCTCCAGAAGGATTTGGCCTGAGTGAGAAGTGCAAATTTTTCTAAGTCCCACTCTTACGCCGGCGGGGATGACCCAGGCCCTTTGCCCCTGACCTCAAGGCATCTCCCTGGGCCTGGGTCCAGCCTCGACCGCGGTGTGGATGTTCGCTGGGCCGTAGGGTGTCCAGAAGGGTATGGTCAGAGATGTGATGACCTCCAGGCTGTGACCGCGGGTGAAGTTGACTAGTGTGGCCGAGAAGGGTGCCTCTGGCTGGCGAGAATCCCATTCCTCCAGGATGATTCAGCCTGTGTTGATGACCCCAAGGGCTGTGACCATGGATGAAAGTACAAGTGGCCACCCTAAGGTGCCAAGGGCTGGGTAAAGTCCCATTCCTCCAGAAGGATTTGGCCTGTGAAAATATTCAAAGTCTGACCTCCAGGTTGTGACAGCGGGTGAGTGTAACCCATGTTGCCCAGGGGAGGGTGCCTCTGGCTGGGGAAGATCCCATTTCTCCAGGATGATTCAGCCTGTGATGAAGAACCCAAGGGCTGTGACCATGGATAAAAGTACAAGTGGCCACTCTAAGGTGCCTAGGGCTGGGTAAAATCCCATACCTCCAGAAGGATTTGGCCTGTGAAAATATTTTTAAGTCTGACCTCCAGGCTGTGACCGTGGGTGGAGGGAAGATTGTGCCCGAGGAGGGTGCCTCTGGCTGGGGAGAATCCCATTCCTCCAGGATGATTCAGCCTGTGTTGATCTCCTTCAGGGCTGTGACCATGGATGAAATGAAAAGTGGCCGCCCAGAAGTGCCTAGGGCTGGGTAAAATCCCATTCCTCCAAAAGGATTTGGCCTGTGTTGATCACCTCTGGGGCTGTGACCATGGATGAAAGTACAAGTGGCTGCCCTAAGGTGCCTAGGACTGGGTAAAATCCCATTCCTCCAGAAGGATTTGGCCTGTGTAAATGAAGCTGACCTCCAGGCTGTGACCGTGGGTGAGGGTGACCAATGTGGCTGAGGAGAGTGCCTCTGGCTGGTGAGAATCCCATTCCTCCAGGAGGATTTGGCCTATAAGAAATAAGTCTGACCTCCAGGGTGTGACCACGGGCGAGGGTGAACCATGTGGCCCAGGAGAGGGTGCTTAGGGCTGGGGAGAACCCCATTCCTCCGAGACGATTCAGCCTGTGATGACCTCCAGGCTGGGACCGCGGGCGGAGGTGACTAGAGTGGCCGCCCTAAAGTGCCCTTTGGGCGGGCTAACCCTAGGTTAACCTCCAGGGCACCCGGCGCACCATCCGCGCCCGGGCCCCCACACTTAAGCCCCCCTACACAGACTAAGCACCAGTGCTTTGCCCCTTGGAACTCCTTACCCCTGGAAAACCCGAGGACTTAAAAAAATTTTGACAAAGTCCTCGGGTATCCCAGGGGCCTGTGATGAAAAAACCCGGAGGTATTCCAGGGGCCCGGTTCTTTAAGGGGGCTTGGGAAGGGTTTAGTCCGTATAGGGGGGCTTAAGTGTGGGTGCCCGGGTCCCCCTGGTGCGCCAGGTTCCCTGGGGCTATGATCCCCAGGGATAGGCCGGTTCTAGGACCCCGGGTAGGGGTGCCTGTAGGCCGGGCAGTGGAGGGCGCTATTCCCCTTGGGGTTGGGTGGGTGTAACTCCGAGGCCGTTAGGGCTACAGTACTGCGGGAGGGCTCATCGGATAGGGCCGAGTGAGGCCTACGAGGCTGGCTAGGGTTGGCGGGGCTGGGTCGCTCGTGGTGCTCGCTAGTGGCCGGCAAGCTCCGGGGCCTTTTTGGGCATATCTCCCCAGCCCTTAGGGCTAGAGAGCTGGGGGAGAACTCGTTGGATTCTGCCCAGGGCCCCCAAGAAGGCTGTCTAAGGGTTCCGGGCGTGGCTTACTCGGTCCGGCCGGTAAGCGGCGCTAAACTTCCCGAGGTTTAAGCCGGTCTATCTCTGTGGCCTTTGGGGATAGAGAACTGGGGAGGGCTTGATGGATGCAGGTGGACAAGCCACAGAAGTGTGGTAAGTTTGTCGGGGGTGGGTTGCTCAGGGCCGGCATGAGTGGAACACAATGCCCCGGGGTTGAGCCACTATATCTCCCCAGCCATTAGGGTTAGAAAGCTGGAGGAGGGCTCATTAAATTCAGCTCGTGGAGCCCTGCTAGGGTAACCGACCAGAGGTGCCTGGTTCTGGGGGAAGGTGGTGATCCCCAGGGTTATCACCACCTTCCAGGGTAACCCAGGGTAACCCCAATCTTGGGCAGGAGGAAAGTCCAAAACCCCAGCCCACTCAGCCTGTGCTTCAGCTGGGAGCCCTAATATGCTACAACCCTAAAATGTCCAAGCCCCATAGAGGCTAAGCCCTAGGGGGTGTGGGTGACTAGTGTGGCCGCCCTAAGGGTGCCTGGGGCTGGGGAAAGTCCAAAGCCCCAGGTTGGGGCTGGGGAAGGTCCCAAACCCTAAGAGCTGGAAGCCCTAATATGCCAGAACCCTAAAATGTCCAAGCCCCATAGAGGCTAAGCCCTAGGGGGTGTGGGTGACTAGTGTGGCCGCCCTAGGGGTGCCTGGGGCTGGGGAAAGTCCAAAGCCCCAGGCTGGGGCTGGGGAAGGACCCAAACCCCAAGCTGGGGCTGGAGGGTTAGGTTAGGGTAAAAAGACGTAGCTCTGGGATAAACCCAGGGTTAGGTTAGGGGAAATAGCCGCAACGCCAGGTCATGCCGCTCCCACGCCGGAAATAGAAGGTAAGATTTGGGATTAGGGGTAGGGAGAATTAGGGTTGGGTAAAATAGGGTTAAGATTAGGGTTAGGTTAGGGGAAATAGCCGCAACACCAGGTCATGCCCGCTCCCACGCCGGAAATAAAAGGTACGATTTGGGTTAGGGGAAATAGCCGCAACGCCAGGCCATGCCCGCTCCCACGCCGGAAATAAAAGGAAAGATTTGGGATTAGGGGTAGGGAAAATTAGGGTTGGGTAAATTGGGGTTAAGATTAGGGTTGGGAAAAGATAGGGTTAGAAAGCTTAAAGTAGGAAAGGTTATGGTTAGGGTTAGGTTAGGGTAAAATAATCCGCTGCCCCGGGAAGAACCCGGAACCAGCGTTGTGCACGGGCCAGCCACTCAGGCCTCATTTTCAGCCTCCTCCACTATGACGGTCGACCGGTGTCGCCTGTTTAAATTTTAAGAGCTAAAGACTTTGCTTTTAGCTAAATTGTTGTAAAGACCCTCCATGAGCCGAGATACCCGCTTAAGGGTTAAGATTTAAATCAGGGCCTGGGGGTTGAGATTCGGGGTCATTTCTAGTTAAAGTTAGGCCATTGTACGACGAAGGCTAACGACCGTGTAATAACCTATGTTAGTGTAAATGCCTGTGACTTTCAGGTCAAACATGGGCACCGAGTAAGGTAAGGGTTATGGAAAATAGGTAGGGTTAAAGACAATAAGGGTAACGGTCCCGGGACAGGGTCCAAGGCAAGGAACTTTGGGGTTAGGATAGGTTTGGGAAGAGGTTGGGAAGACTCGGTTCCCTGCAGACCTAAAACCTAAAGTTAAAGGTCAGAGGTCAAATACATTTAAGGTTAATGTTGAGACTTAAAGCATTAGATTTAAAGCTAATAGGGTTCTAAGAGTTTAGGGTTAAAACTGACGGTTATGCTAAGAGTTAAGGTTTAGGCCTAGGGTTCAAAACTGATGGTTATATTTAGGGTTAAAGGTTTAGGCATAGAGTTTTTGATAAGCAGCTGAAGACACTGACGGTTATGTTTAGGGTTAGGTTAGGGTAAAATAATCCGCTGCCCCGGGAAGAACCCGGAACCAGCGTTGTGCACGGGCCAGCCACTCAGGCCTCATTTTCAGCCTCCTCCACTATGACGGTCGACCGGTGTCGCCTGTTTAAATTTTAAGAGCTAAAGACTTTGCTTTTAGCTAAATTGTTGTAAAGACCCTCCATGAGCCGAGATACCCGTTTAAGGGTTAAGATTTAAATCAGGGCCTGGGGGTTGAGATTCGGGGTCATTTCTAGTTAAAGTTAGGCCATTGTACGACGAAGGCTAACGACCGTGTAATAACCTATGTTAGTGTAAATGCCTGTGACTTTCAGGTCAAACATGGGCACCGAGTAAGGTAAGGGTTATGGAAAATAGGTAGGGTTAAAGACAATAAGGGTAACGGTCCCGGGACAGGGTCCAAGGCAAGGAACTTTGGGGTTAGGATAGGTTTGGGGAGAGGTTGGGAAGACTCGGTTCCCTGCAGACCTAAAACCTAAAGTTAAAGGTCAGAGGTCAAATACATTTAAGGTTAATGTTGAGACTTAAAGCATTAGATTTAAAGCTAATAGGGTTCTAAGAGTTTAGGGTTAAAACTAACGGTTATGCTAAGAGTTAAGGTTTAGGCCTAGGGTTCGAAACTGACGGTTATATTTAGGGTTAGAGGTTTAGGGTTAGAGTTCTTAATATGCAGCTGAAGACAGGGTTAGGGTTAGGGTTAGGGTTAGGGTTAGGGTTAGGTTAGGGTAAAAAGACGTAGCTCTGGCGTAAACCCAGAGACCCACGTGGTGCACGGGCCTGCAACTCAGGCCTCATCTCCAGCGCTCTCCATACAAACGATCGACGGATATGGCGCCTGATAGATTGAAGTAGGCTAACGATCGTGTTTTGGGCTAGGCTGGGGAGAAATTAATTACCGAGCACTCCTACCCCAGATAGGGTAAAATAAGTCTTAAGGGATAGTGCCCGTAGAACGGTTTGAGGTCAGATACACCTAGGGTTATAAGAACATAGGGTTGTGCTGATCTAGGGTTCTAGAACTTAAATTTAAAACTAATGGTTATGTTTAGGTTTAAAAATTTAGGTTTAGAGGTTAAAACTAATGGTTATGTTTAGGTTTAAAATTTTAGGTTAAGAGGTTAAAACTAATGGTTATGTTTAGGTTTAAAATTTTAGGTTAAGAGGTTAAAACTAACGGTTATATTTTGAGTTCAGGGATAAGAGACGGAATAAATCCTATTTAAGGTTAAGGGTGTGAGCTAAGATTAAAATTCCCTTTAACCCAACGATATCCTAAATTGTGAGACACGTCATCAGTAGTAAACCATAGAATCACAGGGTGTTTCGGCCTTCAATTACTATACACCCTCCTCCATGGCGGCCCGCCGTGGGTGGATCAGTCCCCGGCTCGTGTCCCATAGCCAATCGAATAAGAAATTTATGTTTATTCATTTATTAGTTTAGAATGTTGATTTAAACAAATGACCCTTTTAAAATCCTATTTATAATAGTGGTTGTAATTAAAGTCTATAGAGCTAAGGTTTAAATTTATTGGAAAAAACCTAGTAAATCTAAGATACACACACTCTAAAGTATTACTTATTTATTGATTTAACATTTAAATTAATTAAATAAACCTTTTTAAAAAGTCCTATTTATAATACTGGTGTTATTAAAGTCTAAAGAACTAAGGTTTGAATTTATTGAAATTATATTAATACCACCTGAACCATCCTACAATCACTCTAAAATATTACTTATTTGTTTAAATTATTAATTTAGGCAAATAAACCCTTTTTAAAGTCCTATTTATAATACTGATGTAATTAAGACTACAGAGCTAAGGTTTAAATTAACTAGCATTTTTTCTAATACAGTAATAACCTTCATTCTATGCTAAATACAGTGAAGACTGGTAGATAACCAAGACTCACCTCTCTGCCAATGGCCCTTGTGTTAGCACCGCAAGGTTTCCGGAACCAATTGGACAGAGTGTTGCAACCTCAGGCTCCCAGCAGGTGACCCCAGATCGGGTCAGAAGACTTCTAATGGGTAGTTCTCCTGAGGAAAATCTTATCCAAACGACAGTAAAATCCCCAGCCAAGTTAAGTCTTAGTGGGAGGCCAACCCAGGTCCTTAGTAGGCTTATTTTTCACACTGATGGTAGATTTTAAATTTTTATTGTATTATTCAGTTATTTATTGTTTACATTCAGTGTGTCACAAACATCACGTCGCAAAAAACAGCACGACTCTATCTTTTGTAGTTTAGGAGTTATTTCTTAAAATACACTCCAGATTTAGGTTGCCCAGAATGCTTTGGGGCGCAGTCGATTGTGGAACGCCAACGGGATAAAGAATCTCTAATATATGGAACGCCAACAAGGTAAAAAACTAAAATCTTGTAGTTTAAAATATCTAATAAATGTCTCTAAATTAATATTTGGGCCACAGTTGCAGTCCAAACATTTTGTATAAGGATGGATCACAGTTGCAATCATCCTCATAAATCTAATTATCAATTTTTAACCTATTTTATAATAAATGAATCAGACTTTGTAGTTATTTTTAGAGCCAAGTCTGATATACTATGGCGCAGTGTACCTAATATTTAGAATTTTATCGCTTCTAATGTAATAATTTACTAGGGTTAGGGTTAGGGTTAGGGTTAGGGTTAGGTTAGGGTAAAATAATCCGCTGCCCCGGGAAGAACCCGGAACCAGCGTTGTGCACGGGCCAGCCACTCAGGCCTCATTTTCAGCCTCCTCCACTATGACGGTCGACCGGTGTCGCCTGTTTAAATTTTAAGAGCTAAAGACTTTGCTTTTAGCTAAATTGTTGTAAAGACCCTCCATGAGCCGAGATACCCGCTTAAGGGTTAAGATTTAAATCAGGGCCTGGGGGTTGAGATTCGGGGTCATTTCTAGTTAAAGTTAGGCCATTGTACGACGAAGGCTAACGACCGTGTAATAACCTATGTTAGTGTAAATGCCTGTGACTTTCAGGTCAAACATGGGCACCGAGTAAGGTAAGGGTTATGGAAAATAGGTAGGGTTAAAGACAATAAGGGTAACGGTCCCGGGACAGGGTCCAAGGCAAGGAACTTTGGGGTTAGGATAGGTTTGGGGAGAGGTTGGGAAGACTCGGTTCCCTGCAGACCTAAAACCTAAAGTTAAAGGTCAGAGGTCAAATACATTTAAGGTTAATGTTGAGACTTAAAGCATTAGATTTAAAGCTAATAGGGTTCTAAGAGTTTAGGGTTAAAACTGACGGTTATGCTAAGAGTTAAGGTTTAGGCCTAGGGTTCAAAACTGATGGTTATATTTAGGGTTAAAGGTTTAGGCATAGAGTTTTTGATAAGCAGCTGAAGACACTGACGGTTATGTTTAGGTTCAGGGAGAGGAAACGCATTAAATTCTATTTAAGGTTAAGGGTATGAGCTAAGATTAAAGTTCCCTTTAACCCAACGGTATCCTAAATTGTGAGACACGTCATCAGTAGTAAACCATAGAGTCACAGGGTGTTTCGGCCTTTCATTACTATACACCCTCATCCATGGCGGCCAGCCGTAGGTGGATCAGTCCTCGGCTCGTGTCCCATAGCCAATTGAAAAAATGATTTAAGTTTATTAATTTATTGATTTAAAATTTTAATTTTAATAAATAAACCTTTTTAAAGTCCTATTTAGAATACTGGTATAATTAAAGACTATAGAACTAAGGTTTAAATGTATTGCAATTATGCTAATACAACCTGAACCATCATACAATCACTTTAAGATAATTTTTATTTATTGAAAATGATTTAAAGAAATGAACTTTAATAATGTCCTATTTATAATACCAATGTAATTAAAGATTATGGAGCTAAGGTTTAAATTCACTGCAATGATCCTAATACAGCCTAAACCATCTTACAGTTACACTCCTAAATATACCAAACACAGTGAAGACTGGTAGAAGACCATGACTCACCTCTCTGCCAAAGGCCCTTTTGTTAACACCGCAAGGTTTCCGGAACCATTTGGGCAGAGTGCTGCACCGGGAAGCGAGTGGAGACCGTCTCATCCCAGCGGATGACCCCGAAATCAGATCAATCAAGCTTCTACTGGAATGGCCTCCTGAGGAAAATTCTATCAGAATGATAGTAAAATCCCCAGCCAAGTAAAGCCTTAATGGAAGGCCAATCCAGGTTCTTAATCGGCATATTTTTCACACTGATGGTAGATTAAATATTTTTTTGGTATTAATCAGTTATTTATTGTTTCCATTCAGTGTTTCACAAAGATCACGTTGCAAAAAACGGTACGATTCTATCTTTTGTGGTTTAGGAGTTATTTGTTAAAATATACTCCAGATTTAGGTGGCCCATGATGCTTAGGGGCACAGTCGGTTACGGAACGCCAATAGGGTAAAAAATCTTCTAGTTTAAAATATCTAATAAATATCTTTAATTTAATGTTTAGGCCACAGTTGCAGCCTAAATATTTTATATCAGAGTGGATCACAGTTGCAATCACCCTCCTTTATATAATTAGCAAGTTTATACCTATTTAAAAATAATAGAATATGATTTTGTAATTATTTCAATCTAAAGTCTGATAACCTATGATACATTACACATTTAAAAATCAATATTACAGATCGCTGCTAAAGTAAGAATTGTATATTTTTATATTTTGAAATTAAAATATCTACTAAACGTCTCTAATTTGTGATTCAGGCCACAGTTGCAGCCCAAATATTTTATATCAGAGTGAATACAGTTGCAATCACCTCTGTTTCCCTACTCAGCGATGTTTTAGCCTATTTAATAAATAAATAACATCAAGTATTAAGATTATACAAAGGCCTAATAACCTACGACGCATGTTAAATCACTCATGCCTGAGCTTTAACGCTCTGAGTGGGACAGATTGGACCTGCAGGCGCCTATTTAGGGGTCCCAGAAGGCCGACGGGGATCAATTAAGGATGCCCCAGGACAGCATTGGGCGACAGGCTGAGGCACGCAACCAGAGCCTAAGCTAAGAGATTGCCTATCGGCTCGGGGTGGACTGGACCTCCGAGGATGGCACGAGATCGCGGGTCGTGATCGGCCTACCCGTTCCTTCCGAGGGTGGCACGGACCCCTACACTAGATTCGGGCTAATCCCAAATCGTGCTCCGGAGCACGCCTGCTGAACCTTGACGCCGTATGCGCTTACGCCCGAGGTCTAACGTCCCGTCCTATCTCCCCTGCCGACGCATTTGAGCCCGTTTGTTCGGCCGCCCTAAACAACGGATCACCCGTGTCTCTCAGTCCAATCATCACAGCATGTGCTCGTGAATAAGCAGCAAAACTGTTGTCCCCAGCTAATAGGGTGCCTAGGTGGGTATCTATATTAAAATGGTATTATCTTTTACATAGTGAGGTTAACAATTAAGATAATGTTTTAACCTCTACCCACTAGGACATGGAGATAGCTTCCAACAAGGTGACCGAGGGCGGCACTGGCTGGGTTAGGTTAGGGTAAAATAATCCGCTGCCCCGGGAAGAACCCGGAACCAGCGTTGTGCACGGGCCAGCCACTCAGGCCTCATTTTCAGCCTCCTCCACTATGACGGTCGACCGGTGTCGCCTGTTTAAATTTTAAGAGCTAAAGACTTTGCTTTTAGCTAAATTGTTGTAAAGACCCTCCATGAGCCGAGATACCCGCTTAAGGGTTAAGATTTAAATCAGGGCCTGGGGGTTGAGATTCGGGGTCATTTCTAGTTAAAGTTAGGCCATTGTACGACGAAGGCTAACGACCGTGTAATAACCTATGTTAGTGTAAATGCCTGTGACTTTCAGGTCAAACATGGGCACCGAGTAAGGTAAGGGTTATGGAAAATAGGTAGGGTTAAAGACAATAAGGGTAACGGTCCCGGGACAGGGTCCAAGGCAAGGAACTTTGGGGTTAGGATAGGTTTGGGGAGAGGTTGGGAAGACTCGGTTCCCTGCAGACCTAAAACCTAAAGTTAAAGGTCAGAGGTCAAATACATTTAAGGTTAATGTTGAGACTTAAAGCATTAGATTTAAAGCTAATAGGGTTCTAAGAGTTTAGGGTTAAAACTGACGGTTATGCTAAGAGTTAAGGTTTAGGCCTAGGGTTCAAAACTGATGGTTATATTTAGGGTTAAAGGTTTAGGCATAGAGTTTTTGATAAGCAGCTGAAGACACTGACGGTTATGTTTAGGTTCAGGGAGAGGAAACGCATTAAATTCTATTTAAGGTTAAGGGTATGAGCTAAGATTAAAGTTCCCTTTAACCCAACGGTATCCTAAATTGTGAGACACGTCATCAGTAGTAAACCATAGAGTCACAGGGTGTTTCGGCCTTTCATTACTATACACCCTCATCCATGGCGGCCAGCCGTAGGTGGATCAGTCCTCGGCTCGTGTCCCATAGCCAATTGAAAAAATGATTTAAGTTTATTAATTTATTGATTTAAAATTTTAATTTTAATAAATAAACCTTTTTAAAGTCCTATTTAGAATACTGGTATAATTAAAGACTATAGAACTAAGGTTTAAATGTATTGCAATTATGCTAATACAACCTGAACCATCATACAATCACTTTAAGATAATTTTTATTTATTGAAAATGATTTAAAGAAATGAACTTTAATAATGTCCTATTTATAATACCAATGTAATTAAAGATTATGGAGCTAAGGTTTAAATTCACTGCAATGATCCTAATACAGCCTAAACCATCTTACAGTTACACTCCTAAATATACCAAACACAGTGAAGACTGGTAGAAGACCATGACTCACCTCTCTGCCAAAGGCCCTTTTGTTAACACCGCAAGGTTTCCGGAACCATTTGGGCAGAGTGCTGCACCGGGAAGCGAGTGGAGACCGTCTCATCCCAGCGGATGACCCCGAAATCAGATCAATCAAGCTTCTACTGGAATGGCCTCCTGAGGAAAATTCTATCAGAATGATAGTAAAATCCCCAGCCAAGTAAAGCCTTAATGGAAGGCCAATCCAGGTTCTTAATCGGCATATTTTTCACACTGATGGTAGATTAAATATTTTTTTGGTATTAATCAGTTATTTATTGTTTCCATTCAGTGTTTCACAAAGATCACGTTGCAAAAAACGGTACGATTCTATCTTTTGTGGTTTAGGAGTTATTTGTTAAAATATACTCCAGATTTAGGTGGCCCATGATGCTTAGGGGCACAGTCGGTTACGGAACGCCAATAGGGTAAAAAATCTTCTAGTTTAAAATATCTAATAAATATCTTTAATTTAATGTTTAGGCCACAGTTGCAGCCTAAATATTTTATATCAGAGTGGATCACAGTTGCAATCACCCTCCTTTATATAATTAGCAAGTTTATACCTATTTAAAAATAATAGAATATGATTTTGTAATTATTTCAATCTAAAGTCTGATAACCTATGATACATTACACATTTAAAAATCAATATTACAGATCGCTGCTAAAGTAAGAATTGTATATTTTTATATTTTGAAATTAAAATATCTACTAAACGTCTCTAATTTGTGATTCAGGCCACAGTTGCAGCCCAAATATTTTATATCAGAGTGAATACAGTTGCAATCACCTCTGTTTCCCTACTCAGCGATGTTTTAGCCTATTTAATAAATAAATAACATCAAGTATTAAGATTATACAAAGGCCTAATAACCTACGACGCATGTTAAATCACTCATGCCTGAGCTTTAACGCTCTGAGTGGGACAGATTGGACCTGCAGGCGCCTATTTAGGGGTCCCAGAAGGCCGACGGGGATCAATTAAGGATGCCCCAGGACAGCATTGGGCGACAGGCTGAGGCACGCAACCAGAGCCTAAGCTAAGAGATTGCCTATCGGCTCGGGGTGGACTGGACCTCCGAGGATGGCACGAGATCGCGGGTCGTGATCGGCCTACCCGTTCCTTCCGAGGGTGGCACGGACCCCTACACTAGATTCGGGCTAATCCCAAATCGTGCTCCGGAGCACGCCTGCTGAACCTTGACGCCGTATGCGCTTACGCCCGAGGTCTAACGTCCCGTCCTATCTCCCCTGCCGACGCATTTGAGCCCGTTTGTTCGGCCGCCCTAAACAACGGATCACCCGTGTCTCTCAGTCCAATCATCACAGCATGTGCTCGTGAATAAGCAGCAAAACTGTTGTCCCCAGCTAATAGGGTGCCTAGGTGGGTATCTATATTAAAATGGTATTATCTTTTACATAGTGAGGTTAACAATTAAGATAATGTTTTAACCTCTACCCACTAGGACATGGAGATAGCTTCCAACAAGGTGACCGAGGGCGGCACTGGCTGGGTTAGGTTAGGGTAAAATAATCCGCTGCCCCGGGAAGAACCCGGAACCAGCGTTGTGCACGGGCCAGCCACTCAGGCCTCATTTTCAGCCTCCTCCACTATGACGGTCGACCGGTGTCGCCTGTTTAAATTTTAAGAGCTAAAGACTTTGCTTTTAGCTAAATTGTTGTAAAGACCCTCCATGAGCCGAGATACCCGCTTAAGGGTTAAGATTTAAATCAGGGCCTGGGGGTTGAGATTCGGGGTCATTTCTAGTTAAAGTTAGGCCATTGTACGACGAAGGCTAACGACCGTGTAATAACCTATGTTAGTGTAAATGCCTGTGACTTTCAGGTCAAACATGGGCACCGAGTAAGGTAAGGGTTATGGAAAATAGGTAGGGTTAAAGACAATAAGGGTAACGGTCCCGGGACAGGGTCCAAGGCAAGGAACTTTGGGGTTAGGATAGGTTTGGGGAGAGGTTGGGAAGACTCGGTTCCCTGCAGACCTAAAACCTAAAGTTAAAGGTCAGAGGTCAAATACATTTAAGGTTAATGTTGAGACTTAAAGCATTAGATTTAAAGCTAATAGGGTTCTAAGAGTTTAGGGTTAAAACTGACGGTTATGCTAAGAGTTAAGGTTTAGGCCTAGGGTTCAAAACTGATGGTTATATTTAGGGTTAAAGGTTTAGGCATAGAGTTTTTGATAAGCAGCTGAAGACACTGACGGTTATGTTTAGGTTCAGGGAGAGGAAACGCATTAAATTCTATTTAAGGTTAAGGGTATGAGCTAAGATTAAAGTTCCCTTTAACCCAACGGTATCCTAAATTGTGAGACACGTCATCAGTAGTAAACCATAGAGTCACAGGGTGTTTCGGCCTTTCATTACTATACACCCTCATCCATGGCGGCCAGCCGTAGGTGGATCAGTCCTCGGCTCGTGTCCCATAGCCAATTGAAAAAATGATTTAAGTTTATTAATTTATTGATTTAAAATTTTAATTTTAATAAATAAACCTTTTTAAAGTCCTATTTAGAATACTGGTATAATTAAAGACTATAGAACTAAGGTTTAAATGTATTGCAATTATGCTAATACAACCTGAACCATCATACAATCACTTTAAGATAATTTTTATTTATTGAAAATGATTTAAAGAAATGAACTTTAATAATGTCCTATTTATAATACCAATGTAATTAAAGATTATGGAGCTAAGGTTTAAATTCACTGCAATGATCCTAATACAGCCTAAACCATCTTACAGTTACACTCCTAAATATACCAAACACAGTGAAGACTGGTAGAAGACCATGACTCACCTCTCTGCCAAAGGCCCTTTTGTTAACACCGCAAGGTTTCCGGAACCATTTGGGCAGAGTGCTGCACCGGGAAGCGAGTGGAGACCGTCTCATCCCAGCGGATGACCCCGAAATCAGATCAATCAAGCTTCTACTGGAATGGCCTCCTGAGGAAAATTCTATCAGAATGATAGTAAAATCCCCAGCCAAGTAAAGCCTTAATGGAAGGCCAATCCAGGTTCTTAATCGGCATATTTTTCACACTGATGGTAGATTAAATATTTTTTTGGTATTAATCAGTTATTTATTGTTTCCATTCAGTGTTTCACAAAGATCACGTTGCAAAAAACGGTACGATTCTATCTTTTGTGGTTTAGGAGTTATTTGTTAAAATATACTCCAGATTTAGGTGGCCCATGATGCTTAGGGGCACAGTCGGTTACGGAACGCCAATAGGGTAAAAAATCTTCTAGTTTAAAATATCTAATAAATATCTTTAATTTAATGTTTAGGCCACAGTTGCAGCCTAAATATTTTATATCAGAGTGGATCACAGTTGCAATCACCCTCCTTTATATAATTAGCAAGTTTATACCTATTTAAAAATAATAGAATATGATTTTGTAATTATTTCAATCTAAAGTCTGATAACCTATGATACATTACACATTTAAAAATCAATATTACAGATCGCTGCTAAAGTAAGAATTGTATATTTTTATATTTTGAAATTAAAATATCTACTAAACGTCTCTAATTTGTGATTCAGGCCACAGTTGCAGCCCAAATATTTTATATCAGAGTGAATACAGTTGCAATCACCTCTGTTTCCCTACTCAGCGATGTTTTAGCCTATTTAATAAATAAATAACATCAAGTATTAAGATTATACAAAGGCCTAATAACCTACGACGCATGTTAAATCACTCATGCCTGAGCTTTAACGCTCTGAGTGGGACAGATTGGACCTGCAGGCGCCTATTTAGGGGTCCCAGAAGGCCGACGGGGATCAATTAAGGATGCCCCAGGACAGCATTGGGCGACAGGCTGAGGCACGCAACCAGAGCCTAAGCTAAGAGATTGCCTATCGGCTCGGGGTGGACTGGACCTCCGAGGATGGCACGAGATCGCGGGTCGTGATCGGCCTACCCGTTCCTTCCGAGGGTGGCACGGACCCCTACACTAGATTCGGGCTAATCCCAAATCGTGCTCCGGAGCACGCCTGCTGAACCTTGACGCCGTATGCGCTTACGCCCGAGGTCTAACGTCCCGTCCTATCTCCCCTGCCGACGCATTTGAGCCCGTTTGTTCGGCCGCCCTAAACAACGGATCACCCGTGTCTCTCAGTCCAATCATCACAGCATGTGCTCGTGAATAAGCAGCAAAACTGTTGTCCCCAGCTAATAGGGTGCCTAGGTGGGTATCTATATTAAAATGGTATTATCTTTTACATAGTGAGGTTAACAATTAAGATAATGTTTTAACCTCTACCCACTAGGACATGGAGATAGCTTCCAACAAGGTGACCGAGGGCGGCACTGGCTGGGTTAGGTTAGGGTAAAATAATCCGCTGCCCCGGGAAGAACCCGGAACCAGCGTTGTGCACGGGCCAGCCACTCAGGCCTCATTTTCAGCCTCCTCCACTATGACGGTCGACCGGTGTCGCCTGTTTAAATTTTAAGAGCTAAAGACTTTGCTTTTAGCTAAATTGTTGTAAAGACCCTCCATGAGCCGAGATACCCGCTTAAGGGTTAAGATTTAAATCAGGGCCTGGGGGTTGAGATTCGGGGTCATTTCTAGTTAAAGTTAGGCCATTGTACGACGAAGGCTAACGACCGTGTAATAACCTATGTTAGTGTAAATGCCTGTGACTTTCAGGTCAAACATGGGCACCGAGTAAGGTAAGGGTTATGGAAAATAGGTAGGGTTAAAGACAATAAGGGTAACGGTCCCGGGACAGGGTCCAAGGCAAGGAACTTTGGGGTTAGGATAGGTTTGGGGAGAGGTTGGGAAGACTCGGTTCCCTGCAGACCTAAAACCTAAAGTTAAAGGTCAGAGGTCAAATACATTTAAGGTTAATGTTGAGACTTAAAGCATTAGATTTAAAGCTAATAGGGTTCTAAGAGTTTAGGGTTAAAACTGACGGTTATGCTAAGAGTTAAGGTTTAGGCCTAGGGTTCAAAACTGATGGTTATATTTAGGGTTAAAGGTTTAGGCATAGAGTTTTTGATAAGCAGCTGAAGACACTGACGGTTATGTTTAGGTTCAGGGAGAGGAAACGCATTAAATTCTATTTAAGGTTAAGGGTATGAGCTAAGATTAAAGTTCCCTTTAACCCAACGGTATCCTAAATTGTGAGACACGTCATCAGTAGTAAACCATAGAGTCACAGGGTGTTTCGGCCTTTCATTACTATACACCCTCATCCATGGCGGCCAGCCGTAGGTGGATCAGTCCTCGGCTCGTGTCCCATAGCCAATTGAAAAAATGATTTAAGTTTATTAATTTATTGATTTAAAATTTTAATTTTAATAAATAAACCTTTTTAAAGTCCTATTTAGAATACTGGTATAATTAAAGACTATAGAACTAAGGTTTAAATGTATTGCAATTATGCTAATACAACCTGAACCATCATACAATCACTTTAAGATAATTTTTATTTATTGAAAATGATTTAAAGAAATGAACTTTAATAATGTCCTATTTATAATACCAATGTAATTAAAGATTATGGAGCTAAGGTTTAAATTCACTGCAATGATCCTAATACAGCCTAAACCATCTTACAGTTACACTCCTAAATATACCAAACACAGTGAAGACTGGTAGAAGACCATGACTCACCTCTCTGCCAAAGGCCCTTTTGTTAACACCGCAAGGTTTCCGGAACCATTTGGGCAGAGTGCTGCACCGGGAAGCGAGTGGAGACCGTCTCATCCCAGCGGATGACCCCGAAATCAGATCAATCAAGCTTCTACTGGAATGGCCTCCTGAGGAAAATTCTATCAGAATGATAGTAAAATCCCCAGCCAAGTAAAGCCTTAATGGAAGGCCAATCCAGGTTCTTAATCGGCATATTTTTCACACTGATGGTAGATTAAATATTTTTTTGGTATTAATCAGTTATTTATTGTTTCCATTCAGTGTTTCACAAAGATCACGTTGCAAAAAACGGTACGATTCTATCTTTTGTGGTTTAGGAGTTATTTGTTAAAATATACTCCAGATTTAGGTGGCCCATGATGCTTAGGGGCACAGTCGGTTACGGAACGCCAATAGGGTAAAAAATCTTCTAGTTTAAAATATCTAATAAATATCTTTAATTTAATGTTTAGGCCACAGTTGCAGCCTAAATATTTTATATCAGAGTGGATCACAGTTGCAATCACCCTCCTTTATATAATTAGCAAGTTTATACCTATTTAAAAATAATAGAATATGATTTTGTAATTATTTCAATCTAAAGTCTGATAACCTATGATACATTACACATTTAAAAATCAATATTACAGATCGCTGCTAAAGTAAGAATTGTATATTTTTATATTTTGAAATTAAAATATCTACTAAACGTCTCTAATTTGTGATTCAGGCCACAGTTGCAGCCCAAATATTTTATATCAGAGTGAATACAGTTGCAATCACCTCTGTTTCCCTACTCAGCGATGTTTTAGCCTATTTAATAAATAAATAACATCAAGTATTAAGATTATACAAAGGCCTAATAACCTACGACGCATGTTAAATCACTCATGCCTGAGCTTTAACGCTCTGAGTGGGACAGATTGGACCTGCAGGCGCCTATTTAGGGGTCCCAGAAGGCCGACGGGGATCAATTAAGGATGCCCCAGGACAGCATTGGGCGACAGGCTGAGGCACGCAACCAGAGCCTAAGCTAAGAGATTGCCTATCGGCTCGGGGTGGACTGGACCTCCGAGGATGGCACGAGATCGCGGGTCGTGATCGGCCTACCCGTTCCTTCCGAGGGTGGCACGGACCCCTACACTAGATTCGGGCTAATCCCAAATCGTGCTCCGGAGCACGCCTGCTGAACCTTGACGCCGTATGCGCTTACGCCCGAGGTCTAACGTCCCGTCCTATCTCCCCTGCCGACGCATTTGAGCCCGTTTGTTCGGCCGCCCTAAACAACGGATCACCCGTGTCTCTCAGTCCAATCATCACAGCATGTGCTCGTGAATAAGCAGCAAAACTGTTGTCCCCAGCTAATAGGGTGCCTAGGTGGGTATCTATATTAAAATGGTATTATCTTTTACATAGTGAGGTTAACAATTAAGATAATGTTTTAACCTCTACCCACTAGGACATGGAGATAGCTTCCAACAAGGTGACCGAGGGCGGCACTGGCTGGGTTAGGTTAGGGTAAAATAATCCGCTGCCCCGGGAAGAACCCGGAACCAGCGTTGTGCACGGGCCAGCCACTCAGGCCTCATTTTCAGCCTCCTCCACTATGACGGTCGACCGGTGTCGCCTGTTTAAATTTTAAGAGCTAAAGACTTTGCTTTTAGCTAAATTGTTGTAAAGACCCTCCATGAGCCGAGATACCCGCTTAAGGGTTAAGATTTAAATCAGGGCCTGGGGGTTGAGATTCGGGGTCATTTCTAGTTAAAGTTAGGCCATTGTACGACGAAGGCTAACGACCGTGTAATAACCTATGTTAGTGTAAATGCCTGTGACTTTCAGGTCAAACATGGGCACCGAGTAAGGTAAGGGTTATGGAAAATAGGTAGGGTTAAAGACAATAAGGGTAACGGTCCCGGGACAGGGTCCAAGGCAAGGAACTTTGGGGTTAGGATAGGTTTGGGGAGAGGTTGGGAAGACTCGGTTCCCTGCAGACCTAAAACCTAAAGTTAAAGGTCAGAGGTCAAATACATTTAAGGTTAATGTTGAGACTTAAAGCATTAGATTTAAAGCTAATAGGGTTCTAAGAGTTTAGGGTTAAAACTGACGGTTATGCTAAGAGTTAAGGTTTAGGCCTAGGGTTCAAAACTGATGGTTATATTTAGGGTTAAAGGTTTAGGCATAGAGTTTTTGATAAGCAGCTGAAGACACTGACGGTTATGTTTAGGTTCAGGGAGAGGAAACGCATTAAATTCTATTTAAGGTTAAGGGTATGAGCTAAGATTAAAGTTCCCTTTAACCCAACGGTATCCTAAATTGTGAGACACGTCATCAGTAGTAAACCATAGAGTCACAGGGTGTTTCGGCCTTTCATTACTATACACCCTCATCCATGGCGGCCAGCCGTAGGTGGATCAGTCCTCGGCTCGTGTCCCATAGCCAATTGAAAAAATGATTTAAGTTTATTAATTTATTGATTTAAAATTTTAATTTTAATAAATAAACCTTTTTAAAGTCCTATTTAGAATACTGGTATAATTAAAGACTATAGAACTAAGGTTTAAATGTATTGCAATTATGCTAATACAACCTGAACCATCATACAATCACTTTAAGATAATTTTTATTTATTGAAAATGATTTAAAGAAATGAACTTTAATAATGTCCTATTTATAATACCAATGTAATTAAAGATTATGGAGCTAAGGTTTAAATTCACTGCAATGATCCTAATACAGCCTAAACCATCTTACAGTTACACTCCTAAATATACCAAACACAGTGAAGACTGGTAGAAGACCATGACTCACCTCTCTGCCAAAGGCCCTTTTGTTAACACCGCAAGGTTTCCGGAACCATTTGGGCAGAGTGCTGCACCGGGAAGCGAGTGGAGACCGTCTCATCCCAGCGGATGACCCCGAAATCAGATCAATCAAGCTTCTACTGGAATGGCCTCCTGAGGAAAATTCTATCAGAATGATAGTAAAATCCCCAGCCAAGTAAAGCCTTAATGGAAGGCCAATCCAGGTTCTTAATCGGCATATTTTTCACACTGATGGTAGATTAAATATTTTTTTGGTATTAATCAGTTATTTATTGTTTCCATTCAGTGTTTCACAAAGATCACGTTGCAAAAAACGGTACGATTCTATCTTTTGTGGTTTAGGAGTTATTTGTTAAAATATACTCCAGATTTAGGTGGCCCATGATGCTTAGGGGCACAGTCGGTTACGGAACGCCAATAGGGTAAAAAATCTTCTAGTTTAAAATATCTAATAAATATCTTTAATTTAATGTTTAGGCCACAGTTGCAGCCTAAATATTTTATATCAGAGTGGATCACAGTTGCAATCACCCTCCTTTATATAATTAGCAAGTTTATACCTATTTAAAAATAATAGAATATGATTTTGTAATTATTTCAATCTAAAGTCTGATAACCTATGATACATTACACATTTAAAAATCAATATTACAGATCGCTGCTAAAGTAAGAATTGTATATTTTTATATTTTGAAATTAAAATATCTACTAAACGTCTCTAATTTGTGATTCAGGCCACAGTTGCAGCCCAAATATTTTATATCAGAGTGAATACAGTTGCAATCACCTCTGTTTCCCTACTCAGCGATGTTTTAGCCTATTTAATAAATAAATAACATCAAGTATTAAGATTATACAAAGGCCTAATAACCTACGACGCATGTTAAATCACTCATGCCTGAGCTTTAACGCTCTGAGTGGGACAGATTGGACCTGCAGGCGCCTATTTAGGGGTCCCAGAAGGCCGACGGGGATCAATTAAGGATGCCCCAGGACAGCATTGGGCGACAGGCTGAGGCACGCAACCAGAGCCTAAGCTAAGAGATTGCCTATCGGCTCGGGGTGGACTGGACCTCCGAGGATGGCACGAGATCGCGGGTCGTGATCGGCCTACCCGTTCCTTCCGAGGGTGGCACGGACCCCTACACTAGATTCGGGCTAATCCCAAATCGTGCTCCGGAGCACGCCTGCTGAACCTTGACGCCGTATGCGCTTACGCCCGAGGTCTAACGTCCCGTCCTATCTCCCCTGCCGACGCATTTGAGCCCGTTTGTTCGGCCGCCCTAAACAACGGATCACCCGTGTCTCTCAGTCCAATCATCACAGCATGTGCTCGTGAATAAGCAGCAAAACTGTTGTCCCCAGCTAATAGGGTGCCTAGGTGGGTATCTATATTAAAATGGTATTATCTTTTACATAGTGAGGTTAACAATTAAGATAATGTTTTAACCTCTACCCACTAGGACATGGAGATAGCTTCCAACAAGGTGACCGAGGGCGGCACTGGCTGGGTTAGGTTAGGGTAAAATAATCCGCTGCCCCGGGAAGAACCCGGAACCAGCGTTGTGCACGGGCCAGCCACTCAGGCCTCATTTTCAGCCTCCTCCACTATGACGGTCGACCGGTGTCGCCTGTTTAAATTTTAAGAGCTAAAGACTTTGCTTTTAGCTAAATTGTTGTAAAGACCCTCCATGAGCCGAGATACCCGCTTAAGGGTTAAGATTTAAATCAGGGCCTGGGGGTTGAGATTCGGGGTCATTTCTAGTTAAAGTTAGGCCATTGTACGACGAAGGCTAACGACCGTGTAATAACCTATGTTAGTGTAAATGCCTGTGACTTTCAGGTCAAACATGGGCACCGAGTAAGGTAAGGGTTATGGAAAATAGGTAGGGTTAAAGACAATAAGGGTAACGGTCCCGGGACAGGGTCCAAGGCAAGGAACTTTGGGGTTAGGATAGGTTTGGGGAGAGGTTGGGAAGACTCGGTTCCCTGCAGACCTAAAACCTAAAGTTAAAGGTCAGAGGTCAAATACATTTAAGGTTAATGTTGAGACTTAAAGCATTAGATTTAAAGCTAATAGGGTTCTAAGAGTTTAGGGTTAAAACTGACGGTTATGCTAAGAGTTAAGGTTTAGGCCTAGGGTTCAAAACTGATGGTTATATTTAGGGTTAAAGGTTTAGGCATAGAGTTTTTGATAAGCAGCTGAAGACACTGACGGTTATGTTTAGGTTCAGGGAGAGGAAACGCATTAAATTCTATTTAAGGTTAAGGGTATGAGCTAAGATTAAAGTTCCCTTTAACCCAACGGTATCCTAAATTGTGAGACACGTCATCAGTAGTAAACCATAGAGTCACAGGGTGTTTCGGCCTTTCATTACTATACACCCTCATCCATGGCGGCCAGCCGTAGGTGGATCAGTCCTCGGCTCGTGTCCCATAGCCAATTGAAAAAATGATTTAAGTTTATTAATTTATTGATTTAAAATTTTAATTTTAATAAATAAACCTTTTTAAAGTCCTATTTAGAATACTGGTATAATTAAAGACTATAGAACTAAGGTTTAAATGTATTGCAATTATGCTAATACAACCTGAACCATCATACAATCACTTTAAGATAATTTTTATTTATTGAAAATGATTTAAAGAAATGAACTTTAATAATGTCCTATTTATAATACCAATGTAATTAAAGATTATGGAGCTAAGGTTTAAATTCACTGCAATGATCCTAATACAGCCTAAACCATCTTACAGTTACACTCCTAAATATACCAAACACAGTGAAGACTGGTAGAAGACCATGACTCACCTCTCTGCCAAAGGCCCTTTTGTTAACACCGCAAGGTTTCCGGAACCATTTGGGCAGAGTGCTGCACCGGGAAGCGAGTGGAGACCGTCTCATCCCAGCGGATGACCCCGAAATCAGATCAATCAAGCTTCTACTGGAATGGCCTCCTGAGGAAAATTCTATCAGAATGATAGTAAAATCCCCAGCCAAGTAAAGCCTTAATGGAAGGCCAATCCAGGTTCTTAATCGGCATATTTTTCACACTGATGGTAGATTAAATATTTTTTTGGTATTAATCAGTTATTTATTGTTTCCATTCAGTGTTTCACAAAGATCACGTTGCAAAAAACGGTACGATTCTATCTTTTGTGGTTTAGGAGTTATTTGTTAAAATATACTCCAGATTTAGGTGGCCCATGATGCTTAGGGGCACAGTCGGTTACGGAACGCCAATAGGGTAAAAAATCTTCTAGTTTAAAATATCTAATAAATATCTTTAATTTAATGTTTAGGCCACAGTTGCAGCCTAAATATTTTATATCAGAGTGGATCACAGTTGCAATCACCCTCCTTTATATAATTAGCAAGTTTATACCTATTTAAAAATAATAGAATATGATTTTGTAATTATTTCAATCTAAAGTCTGATAACCTATGATACATTACACATTTAAAAATCAATATTACAGATCGCTGCTAAAGTAAGAATTGTATATTTTTATATTTTGAAATTAAAATATCTACTAAACGTCTCTAATTTGTGATTCAGGCCACAGTTGCAGCCCAAATATTTTATATCAGAGTGAATACAGTTGCAATCACCTCTGTTTCCCTACTCAGCGATGTTTTAGCCTATTTAATAAATAAATAACATCAAGTATTAAGATTATACAAAGGCCTAATAACCTACGACGCATGTTAAATCACTCATGCCTGAGCTTTAACGCTCTGAGTGGGACAGATTGGACCTGCAGGCGCCTATTTAGGGGTCCCAGAAGGCCGACGGGGATCAATTAAGGATGCCCCAGGACAGCATTGGGCGACAGGCTGAGGCACGCAACCAGAGCCTAAGCTAAGAGATTGCCTATCGGCTCGGGGTGGACTGGACCTCCGAGGATGGCACGAGATCGCGGGTCGTGATCGGCCTACCCGTTCCTTCCGAGGGTGGCACGGACCCCTACACTAGATTCGGGCTAATCCCAAATCGTGCTCCGGAGCACGCCTGCTGAACCTTGACGCCGTATGCGCTTACGCCCGAGGTCTAACGTCCCGTCCTATCTCCCCTGCCGACGCATTTGAGCCCGTTTGTTCGGCCGCCCTAAACAACGGATCACCCGTGTCTCTCAGTCCAATCATCACAGCATGTGCTCGTGAATAAGCAGCAAAACTGTTGTCCCCAGCTAATAGGGTGCCTAGGTGGGTATCTATATTAAAATGGTATTATCTTTTACATAGTGAGGTTAACAATTAAGATAATGTTTTAACCTCTACCCACTAGGACATGGAGATAGCTTCCAACAAGGTGACCGAGGGCGGCACTGGCTGGGTTAGGTTAGGGTAAAATAATCCGCTGCCCCGGGAAGAACCCGGAACCAGCGTTGTGCACGGGCCAGCCACTCAGGCCTCATTTTCAGCCTCCTCCACTATGACGGTCGACCGGTGTCGCCTGTTTAAATTTTAAGAGCTAAAGACTTTGCTTTTAGCTAAATTGTTGTAAAGACCCTCCATGAGCCGAGATACCCGCTTAAGGGTTAAGATTTAAATCAGGGCCTGGGGGTTGAGATTCGGGGTCATTTCTAGTTAAAGTTAGGCCATTGTACGACGAAGGCTAACGACCGTGTAATAACCTATGTTAGTGTAAATGCCTGTGACTTTCAGGTCAAACATGGGCACCGAGTAAGGTAAGGGTTATGGAAAATAGGTAGGGTTAAAGACAATAAGGGTAACGGTCCCGGGACAGGGTCCAAGGCAAGGAACTTTGGGGTTAGGATAGGTTTGGGGAGAGGTTGGGAAGACTCGGTTCCCTGCAGACCTAAAACCTAAAGTTAAAGGTCAGAGGTCAAATACATTTAAGGTTAATGTTGAGACTTAAAGCATTAGATTTAAAGCTAATAGGGTTCTAAGAGTTTAGGGTTAAAACTGACGGTTATGCTAAGAGTTAAGGTTTAGGCCTAGGGTTCAAAACTGATGGTTATATTTAGGGTTAAAGGTTTAGGCATAGAGTTTTTGATAAGCAGCTGAAGACACTGACGGTTATGTTTAGGTTCAGGGAGAGGAAACGCATTAAATTCTATTTAAGGTTAAGGGTATGAGCTAAGATTAAAGTTCCCTTTAACCCAACGGTATCCTAAATTGTGAGACACGTCATCAGTAGTAAACCATAGAGTCACAGGGTGTTTCGGCCTTTCATTACTATACACCCTCATCCATGGCGGCCAGCCGTAGGTGGATCAGTCCTCGGCTCGTGTCCCATAGCCAATTGAAAAAATGATTTAAGTTTATTAATTTATTGATTTAAAATTTTAATTTTAATAAATAAACCTTTTTAAAGTCCTATTTAGAATACTGGTATAATTAAAGACTATAGAACTAAGGTTTAAATGTATTGCAATTATGCTAATACAACCTGAACCATCATACAATCACTTTAAGATAATTTTTATTTATTGAAAATGATTTAAAGAAATGAACTTTAATAATGTCCTATTTATAATACCAATGTAATTAAAGATTATGGAGCTAAGGTTTAAATTCACTGCAATGATCCTAATACAGCCTAAACCATCTTACAGTTACACTCCTAAATATACCAAACACAGTGAAGACTGGTAGAAGACCATGACTCACCTCTCTGCCAAAGGCCCTTTTGTTAACACCGCAAGGTTTCCGGAACCATTTGGGCAGAGTGCTGCACCGGGAAGCGAGTGGAGACCGTCTCATCCCAGCGGATGACCCCGAAATCAGATCAATCAAGCTTCTACTGGAATGGCCTCCTGAGGAAAATTCTATCAGAATGATAGTAAAATCCCCAGCCAAGTAAAGCCTTAATGGAAGGCCAATCCAGGTTCTTAATCGGCATATTTTTCACACTGATGGTAGATTAAATATTTTTTTGGTATTAATCAGTTATTTATTGTTTCCATTCAGTGTTTCACAAAGATCACGTTGCAAAAAACGGTACGATTCTATCTTTTGTGGTTTAGGAGTTATTTGTTAAAATATACTCCAGATTTAGGTGGCCCATGATGCTTAGGGGCACAGTCGGTTACGGAACGCCAATAGGGTTAGGGTTAGGGTTAGGGTTAGGGTTAGGGTTAGGTATAAGGATAAATGCGAAAGTGCACCCCGGGGTGCACTTTGTTTGTGTAGGTCCTAGGAGGCTGAAATTGGGTATATAGACTAATTGGGGGACGCCGAGTCTAATGCACTTGGTTTGGTGTCTCTAGCACCACCAGGTCCTGAGATATAGGCATGCACCATTTAAGGTTAAGTTTTGACTTAGGTTAGGGTTATCGAGTTATCCCAGGGGCCAGTGTTAAAAAACTCGGAGTTATCCCAGGGGCCAGGTCTTTTAAACTTGCGTCGGGAAGGGGTTTAGTCAGTATAGGGGGGCTTAAGTGTGGGTGCCCGGGGCCCCCTGGTGCGCCAGGTTCACTGGGGCTAATATCCAAGGGGCCAGGCCGGTCCCAGGGCCCCGGGAACGGGTGCCCCTTGGCCGGGCAGTGGAGGGCGCTATTCCCCCTTGGGGTTGGGCGGGTGTATCTCGGCGGCCGTTGGGGCTAGAGAGCTGGGGGAGGGCTCGTTGGATAGGTCGGGGCGAGCCCCAGAAGCCTGTCGAGTTTGGCGGGGGTGGGTCGCTCGTGGCGCCCGCTAGCGGCCGGTAAGCTCCGGGGCCTTTTCGGGTGTATCTCCCCGGCCCTTGGGGCTAGAGAGCTGGGGGAGGTCCCGTTGGAAAGGCCCGGTGGAGCCCGAGAAGGCTGGTGATTTTAGCGGGGGTAGGTCGCTCGGTCCGGCCGGTAAGCGGCGCAAAATTTCCCGGGGTTCGAGCCGGTGTATCTCCGCGGCCCTTGGGGCTAGAGAGCTGGGGGAGGTCTCGTTCGATAGGTCCGGTGGGGTCCCAGACGGCTGGCGAGTTTGGCGGGGCTGGGTCGCTCGGGGCGCCCGCTAGCGGCCAGCAAGCTCCGGGGCCTTTTCGGGTGTATCTCCCCGGCCCTTGGGGCTAGGGAGCTGGGGGAGGGCTCGTTGGAAAGGTCGGGGCGAGCCCCAGAAGGCTGCCGAGTTTGGTGGGGCTGGGACTTAAGGGGAGTCCCATGGGCGTTTAAACCTATTGGGTGTCCAATAGAGTCAAAGCCTAACCCCAAGAGGCTAAGGGTTAGGGGGGTGTGGGTGACTGGTGTGTCCGCCCTAGGGGTGCCTGTGGCTGGGGTAAGTGGATTTCCTCCAGGCGGGCTTGGCCTGAGGCTGGGCAAAAAGCCCTAGTCAACTTAATCACTAAAATATTCAAAGTCCACCCTAGGGTTTGGGTGGGTGTATCTCCCCGGGGTTAGGGTTAGGTTAGGGTAAAATAATCCGCTGCCCCGGGAAGAACCCGGAACCAGCGTTGTGCACGGGCCAGCCACTCAGGCCTCATTTTCAGCCTCCTCCACTATGACGGTCGACCGGTGTCGCCTGTTTAAATTTTAAGAGCTAAAGACTTTGCTTTTAGCTAAATTGTTGTAAAGACCCTCCATGAGCCGAGATACCCGCTTAAGGGTTAAGATTTAAATCAGGGCCTGGGGGTTGAGATTCGGGGTCATTTCTAGTTAAAGTTAGGCCATTGTACGACGAAGGCTAACGACCGTGTAATAACCTATGTTAGTGTAAATGCCTGTGACTTTAAGGTCAAACATGGGCACCGAGTAAGGTAAGGGTTGTGGAAAATAGGTAGGGTTAAAGACAATAAGGGTAACGGTCCCGGGACAGGGTCCAAGGCAAGGAACTTTGGGGTTAGGATAGGTTTGGGGAGAGGTTGGGAAGACTCGGTTCCCTGCAGACCTAAAACCTAAAGTTAAAGGTCAGAGGTCAAATACATTTAAGGTTAATGTTAAGACTTAAAACATTATATTTGAAGCTAATAGGGTTCTAAGAGTTTAGGGTTAAAACTAACGGTTATGCTAAGAGTTGAGGTTTAGGCCTAGGGTTCGAAACTGACGGTTATATTTAGGGTTAAAGGTTTAGGCTTAGAGTTCTTGATAAGCAGCTGAAGACACTGACGGTTATGTTTAGGTTCAGGGAGAGGAAACGCATTAAATCCTACTTAAGGTTAAGGGTATGAGCTAAGATTAAAGTTCCCTTTAACCCAACGATATCCTAAATTGTGAGACACGTCATCAGTAGTAAACCATAGAGTCACAGGGTGTTTCGGCCTTTCATTACTATACACCCTCATCCATGGCGGCCAGCCGTAGGTGGATCAGTCCTCGGCTCGTGTCCCATAGCCAATTGAAAAAATATTTCATGTTTATTTATTTATTGATTTAAATTTTAAATTTTAATAAATAACCTTTTTAAAGTCCTATTTAAAATACTGGTATAATTAAAGACTATAGAACTAAGGTTTAAATGTACTGAAATTATGCTAATACAACCTGAACCATCATACAATCACTTTAAAATATTTTTTATTTATTTGAAAATGATTTTAAGAAATGAACTTTAATAAAGTCCTAATTATGGTACCAATGTAATTAAAGATTAGGTTTAAATTCACTGCAATGATCCTAATACAGCCTAAACCATCATACAGTAACACTCCTAAATATACCAAATACAGTGAAGACTGGTAGAAGACCATGACTCACCTCTCTGCCAAAGGCCCTTTTGTTAACACCGCAAGGTTTCCGGAACCATTTGGGCAGAGTGCTGCACCGGGAAGCGAGTGGAGACCGTCTCATCCCAGCGGATGACCCCGAAAATCAGATCAACAACCTTCTACTGGAATGGCCTCCTGAGGAAAATTCTATCAGGATGACAGGAAAATCCCCAGCCAAGTAAAGCCTTAATGGAAGGCCAATCCAGGTTCTTAATCGGCATATTTTTCACACTGATGGTAGATTAAATATTTTTGTGGTATTATTCAGTTATTTATTGTTTCCATTCAGTGTGTCACAAAGATCACGTTGCCAAAAACGGCACGATTCTATCTTTTGTGGTTTAGGAGTTATTTGTTAAAATATACTCCAGATTTAGGTGGCCCATGATGCTTAGGGGCACAGTCGGTTACGGAACGCCAATAGGGTAAAAAATCTTATAGGTTAAAATATCTAATAAATATCTTTAATTTAATGTTTAGGCCACAGTTGCAGCCTAAATATTTTATATCAGAGTGGATCACAGTTGCAATCACCCTCATTTATGTAATTAGCAAGTTTATACCTATTTAAAAATAATAGAATATGATTTTGTAATTATTTCAATCTAAAGTCTAATAACCTATGATACATTTCACATTTAAAAATCAATATTTCAGATCGCTGCTAAAGTAAGAATTATATATTTTTATATTTTTAAATTAAAATATCTACTAAACGTCTCTAATTTGTGATTCAGGCCACAGTTGCAGCCCAAATATTTTATATCAGAGTGAATACAGTTGCAATCACCTCTGTTTCCCTACTCAGCGATGTTTAGCCTATTTAATAAATAAATAACATCAAGTATTAAGATTATACACAGGCCTAATAACCTACGACGCATGTTAAATCACTCATGCCTGAGCTTTAACGCTCTGAGTGGGACAGATTGGACCTGCAGGCGCCTATTTAGGGGTCCCGGAGGGCCGACGGGGATCAATTAAGGATGCCCCAGGACAGCATTGGGCGACAGGCTGAGGCACGCAACCAGAGCCTAAGCTAAGAGATCGCCTATCGGCTCGGGGTGGACTGGACCTCCGAGGATGGCATGAGATCGCGGGTCGTGATCGGCCTACCCGTTCCTTCCGAGGGTGACACGGACCCCTACACTAGATTCGGGCTAATCCCAAATCATGCTCCAGAGCACGCCAACTGAACCTTGACGCCGTATGCGCTTACGCCCGAGGTCTAACGTCCCGTCCTATCTCCCCTGCCGACGCATTCGAGCCCGTTTGTTCGGGTTAGGTTAGGGTAAAATAATCCGCTGCCCCGGGAAGAACCCGGAACCAGCGTTGTGCACGGGCCAGCCACTCAGGCCTCATTTTCAGCCTCCTCCACTATGACGGTCGACCGGTGTCGCCTGTTTAAATTTTAAGAGCTAAAGACTTTGCTTTTAGCTAAATTGTTATAAAGACCCTCCATGAGCCGAGATACCCGCTTAAGGGTTAAGATTTAAATCAGGGCCTGGGGGTTGAGATTCGGGGTCATTTCTAGTTAAAGTTAGGCCATTGTACGACGAAGGCTAACGACCGTGTAATAACCTATGTTAGTGTAAATGCCTGTGACTTTCAGGTCAAACATGGGCACCGAGTAAGGTAAGGGTTATGGAAAATAGGTAGGGTTAAAGACAATAAGGGTAACGGTCCCGGGACAGGGTCCAAGGCAAGGAACTTTGGGGTTAGGATAGGTTTGGGGAGAGGTTGGGAAGACTCGGTTCCCTGCAGACCTAAAACCTAAAGTTAAAGGTCAGAGGTCAAATACATTAAAAGTTAATGTTAAGACTTAAAACATTATATTTAAAGCTAATAGGGTTCTAAGAGTTTAGGGTTAAAACTAACGGTTATGCTAAGAGTTAAGGTTTAGGCCTAGGGTTCGAAACTGACGGTTATATTTAGGGTTAGAGGTTTAGGCTTAGAGTTCTTAATATGCAGCTGAAGACACTGACGGTTATGTTTAGGTTCAGGGAGAGGAAACGCATTAAATTCTATTTAAGGTTAAGGGTATGAGCTAAGATTAAAGTTCCCTTTAACCCAACGATATCCTAAATTGTGAGACACGTCATCAGTAGTAAACCATAGAGTCACAGGGTGTTTCGGCCTTTCATTACTATACACCCTCATCCATGGCGGCCAGCCGTAGGTGGATCAGTCCTCGGCTCGTGTCCCATAGCCAATTGAAAAAATATTTCATGTTTATTTATTTATTGATTTAAATTTTTAATTTTTAATAAATAACCTTTTTAAAGTCCTATTTAAAATACTGGTATAATTAAAGACTATAGAACTAAGGTTTAAATATATTGAAATTATGCTAATACAACCTGAACCATCATACAATCACTTTAAAATATTTTTTATTTATTTGAAAATGATTTTAAGAAATGAACTTTAATAAAGTCCTAATTATGGTACCAATGTAATTGAAGATTAGGTTTAAATTCACTGCAATGATCCTAATACAGCCTAAACCATCATACAGTAACACTCCTAAATATACCAAATACAGTGAAGACTGGTAGAAGACCATGACTCACCTCTCTGCCAAAGGCCCTTTTGTTAACACCGCAAGGTTTCCGGAACCATTTGGGCAGAGTGCTGCACCGGGAAGCGAGTGGAGACCGTCTCATCCCAGCGGATGACCCCGAAAATCAGATCAACAACCTTCTACTGGAATGGCCTCCTGAGGAAAATTCTATCAGGATGACAGGAAAATCCCCAGCCAAGTAAAGCCTTAATGGAAGGCCAATCCAGGTTCTTAATCGGCATATTTTTCACACTGATGGTAGATTAAATATTTTTGTGGTATTATTCAGTTATTTATTGTTTCCATTCAGTGTGTCACAAAGATCACGTTGCCAAAAACGCCACGATTCTATCTTTTGTGGTTTAGGAGTTATTTGTTAAAATATACTCCAGATTTAGGTGGCCCATGATGCTTAGGGGCACAGTCGGTTACGGAACGCCAATAGGGTAAAAAATCTTATAGTTTAAAATATCTAATAAATATCTTTAATTTAATGTTTAGGCCACAGTTGCAGCCTAAATATTTTATATCAGAGTGGATCACAGTTGCAATCACCCTCATTTATGTAATTAGCAAGTTTATACCTATTTAAAAATAATAGAATATGATTTTGTAATTATTTCAATCTAAAGTCTAATAACCTATGATACATTTCACATTTAAAAATCAATATTTCAGATCGCTGCTAAAGTAAGAATTATATATTTTTATATTTTTAAATTAAAATATCTACTAACCGTCTCTAATTTGTGATTCAGGCCACAGTTGCAGCCCAAATATTTTATATCAGAGTGAATACAGTTGCAATCACCTCTGTTTCCCTACTCAGCGATGTTTAGCCTATTTAATAAATAAATTACATCAAGTATTAAGATTAAACACAGGCCTAATAACCTACGACGCATGTTAAATCACTCATGCCTGAGCTTTAACGCTCTGAGTGGGACAGATTGGACCTGCAGGCGCCTATTTAGGGGTCCCGGAGGGCCGACGGGGATCAATTAAGGATGCCCCAGGACAGCATTGGGCGACAGGCTGAGGCACGCAACCAGAGCCTAAGCTAAGAGATCGCCTATCGGCTCGGGGTGGACTGGACCTCCGAGGATGGCACGAGATCGCGGGTCGTGATCGGCCTACCCGTTCCTTCCGAGGGTGGCACGGACCCCTACACTAGATTCGGGCTAATCCCAAATCATGCTCCAGAGCACGCCAACTGAACCTTGACGCCGTATGCGCTTACGCCCGAGGTCTAACGTCCCGTCCTATCTCCCCTGCCGACGCATTCGAGCCCGTTTGTTCGGCCGCCCTAAACAACGGATCACCCGTGTCTCTCAGTCCAATCATCACAGCATGTGCTTGTGGATAAGCAGCAGAACTGTTGTCCCCAGCTAATAGGGTGCCTAGGTGGGTATCTATATTAAAATGGTATTATCTTTTATATAGTGAGGTTAACAATTAAGATAATGTTTTAACCTCTACCCACTAGGACATGGAGATAGCTTCCAACAAGGTGACCGAGGGCGGCACTGGCTGGGTTAGGTTAGGGTAAAATAATCCGCTGCCCCGGGAAGAACCCGGAACCAGCGTTGTGCACGGGCCAGCCACTCAGGCCTCATTTTCAGCCTCCTCCACTATGACGGTCGACCGGTGTCGCCTGTTTAAATTTTAAGAGCTAAAGACTTTGCTTTTAGCTAAATTGTTATAAAGACCCTCCATGAGCCGAGATACCCGCTTAAGGGTTAAGATTTAAATCAGGGCCTGGGGGTTGAGATTCGGGGTCATTTCTAGTTAAAGTTAGGCCATTGTACGACGAAGGCTAACGACCGTGTAATAACCTATGTTAGTGTAAATGCCTGTGACTTTCAGGTCAAACATGGGCACCGAGTAAGGTAAGGGTTATGGAAAATAGGTAGGGTTAAAGACAATAAGGGTAACGGTCCCGGGACAGGGTCCAAGGCAAGGAACTTTGGGGTTAGGATAGGTTTGGGGAGAGGTTGGGAAGACTCGGTTCCCTGCAGACCTAAAACCTAAAGTTAAAGGTCAGAGGTCAAATACATTAAAAGTTAATGTTAAGACTTAAAACATTATATTTAAAGCTAATAGGGTTCTAAGAGTTTAGGGTTAAAACTAACGGTTATGCTAAGAGTTAAGGTTTAGGCCTAGGGTTCGAAACTGACGGTTATATTTAGGGTTAGAGGTTTAGGCTTAGAGTTCTTAATATGCAGCTGAAGACACTGACGGTTATGTTTAGGTTCAGGGAGAGGAAACGCATTAAATTCTATTTAAGGTTAAGGGTATGAGCTAAGATTAAAGTTCCCTTTAACCCAACGATATCCTAAATTGTGAGACACGTCATCAGTAGTAAACCATAGAGTCACAGGGTGTTTCGGCCTTTCATTACTATACACCCTCATCCATGGCGGCCAGCCGTAGGTGGATCAGTCCTCGGCTCGTGTCCCATAGCCAATTGAAAAAATATTTCATGTTTATTTATTTATTGATTTAAATTTTTAATTTTTAATAAATAACCTTTTTAAAGTCCTATTTAAAATACTGGTATAATTAAAGACTATAGAACTAAGGTTTAAATATATTGAAATTATGCTAATACAACCTGAACCATCATACAATCACTTTAAAATATTTTTTATTTATTTGAAAATGATTTTAAGAAATGAACTTTAATAAAGTCCTAATTATGGTACCAATGTAATTGAAGATTAGGTTTAAATTCACTGCAATGATCCTAATACAGCCTAAACCATCATACAGTAACACTCCTAAATATACCAAATACAGTGAAGACTGGTAGAAGACCATGACTCACCTCTCTGCCAAAGGCCCTTTTGTTAACACCGCAAGGTTTCCGGAACCATTTGGGCAGAGTGCTGCACCGGGAAGCGAGTGGAGACCGTCTCATCCCAGCGGATGACCCCGAAAATCAGATCAACAACCTTCTACTGGAATGGCCTCCTGAGGAAAATTCTATCAGGATGACAGGAAAATCCCCAGCCAAGTAAAGCCTTAATGGAAGGCCAATCCAGGTTCTTAATCGGCATATTTTTCACACTGATGGTAGATTAAATATTTTTGTGGTATTATTCAGTTATTTATTGTTTCCATTCAGTGTGTCACAAAGATCACGTTGCCAAAAACGCCACGATTCTATCTTTTGTGGTTTAGGAGTTATTTGTTAAAATATACTCCAGATTTAGGTGGCCCATGATGCTTAGGGGCACAGTCGGTTACGGAACGCCAATAGGGTAAAAAATCTTATAGTTTAAAATATCTAATAAATATCTTTAATTTAATGTTTAGGCCACAGTTGCAGCCTAAATATTTTATATCAGAGTGGATCACAGTTGCAATCACCCTCATTTATGTAATTAGCAAGTTTATACCTATTTAAAAATAATAGAATATGATTTTGTAATTATTTCAATCTAAAGTCTAATAACCTATGATACATTTCACATTTAAAAATCAATATTTCAGATCGCTGCTAAAGTAAGAATTATATATTTTTATATTTTTAAATTAAAATATCTACTAACCGTCTCTAATTTGTGATTCAGGCCACAGTTGCAGCCCAAATATTTTATATCAGAGTGAATACAGTTGCAATCACCTCTGTTTCCCTACTCAGCGATGTTTAGCCTATTTAATAAATAAATTACATCAAGTATTAAGATTAAACACAGGCCTAATAACCTACGACGCATGTTAAATCACTCATGCCTGAGCTTTAACGCTCTGAGTGGGACAGATTGGACCTGCAGGCGCCTATTTAGGGGTCCCGGAGGGCCGACGGGGATCAATTAAGGATGCCCCAGGACAGCATTGGGCGACAGGCTGAGGCACGCAACCAGAGCCTAAGCTAAGAGATCGCCTATCGGCTCGGGGTGGACTGGACCTCCGAGGATGGCACGAGATCGCGGGTCGTGATCGGCCTACCCGTTCCTTCCGAGGGTGGCACGGACCCCTACACTAGATTCGGGCTAATCCCAAATCATGCTCCAGAGCACGCCAACTGAACCTTGACGCCGTATGCGCTTACGCCCGAGGTCTAACGTCCCGTCCTATCTCCCCTGCCGACGCATTCGAGCCCGTTTGTTCGGCCGCCCTAAACAACGGATCACCCGTGTCTCTCAGTCCAATCATCACAGCATGTGCTTGTGGATAAGCAGCAGAACTGTTGTCCCCAGCTAATAGGGTGCCTAGGTGGGTATCTATATTAAAATGGTATTATCTTTTATATAGTGAGGTTAACAATTAAGATAATGTTTTAACCTCTACCCACTAGGACATGGAGATAGCTTCCAACAAGGTGACCGAGGGCGGCACTGGCTGGGTTAGGTTAGGGTAAAATAATCCGCTGCCCCGGGAAGAACCCGGAACCAGCGTTGTGCACGGGCCAGCCACTCAGGCCTCATTTTCAGCCTCCTCCACTATGACGGTCGACCGGTGTCGCCTGTTTAAATTTTAAGAGCTAAAGACTTTGCTTTTAGCTAAATTGTTATAAAGACCCTCCATGAGCCGAGATACCCGCTTAAGGGTTAAGATTTAAATCAGGGCCTGGGGGTTGAGATTCGGGGTCATTTCTAGTTAAAGTTAGGCCATTGTACGACGAAGGCTAACGACCGTGTAATAACCTATGTTAGTGTAAATGCCTGTGACTTTCAGGTCAAACATGGGCACCGAGTAAGGTAAGGGTTATGGAAAATAGGTAGGGTTAAAGACAATAAGGGTAACGGTCCCGGGACAGGGTCCAAGGCAAGGAACTTTGGGGTTAGGATAGGTTTGGGGAGAGGTTGGGAAGACTCGGTTCCCTGCAGACCTAAAACCTAAAGTTAAAGGTCAGAGGTCAAATACATTAAAAGTTAATGTTAAGACTTAAAACATTATATTTAAAGCTAATAGGGTTCTAAGAGTTTAGGGTTAAAACTAACGGTTATGCTAAGAGTTAAGGTTTAGGCCTAGGGTTCGAAACTGACGGTTATATTTAGGGTTAGAGGTTTAGGCTTAGAGTTCTTAATATGCAGCTGAAGACACTGACGGTTATGTTTAGGTTCAGGGAGAGGAAACGCATTAAATTCTATTTAAGGTTAAGGGTATGAGCTAAGATTAAAGTTCCCTTTAACCCAACGATATCCTAAATTGTGAGACACGTCATCAGTAGTAAACCATAGAGTCACAGGGTGTTTCGGCCTTTCATTACTATACACCCTCATCCATGGCGGCCAGCCGTAGGTGGATCAGTCCTCGGCTCGTGTCCCATAGCCAATTGAAAAAATATTTCATGTTTATTTATTTATTGATTTAAATTTTTAATTTTTAATAAATAACCTTTTTAAAGTCCTATTTAAAATACTGGTATAATTAAAGACTATAGAACTAAGGTTTAAATATATTGAAATTATGCTAATACAACCTGAACCATCATACAATCACTTTAAAATATTTTTTATTTATTTGAAAATGATTTTAAGAAATGAACTTTAATAAAGTCCTAATTATGGTACCAATGTAATTGAAGATTAGGTTTAAATTCACTGCAATGATCCTAATACAGCCTAAACCATCATACAGTAACACTCCTAAATATACCAAATACAGTGAAGACTGGTAGAAGACCATGACTCACCTCTCTGCCAAAGGCCCTTTTGTTAACACCGCAAGGTTTCCGGAACCATTTGGGCAGAGTGCTGCACCGGGAAGCGAGTGGAGACCGTCTCATCCCAGCGGATGACCCCGAAAATCAGATCAACAACCTTCTACTGGAATGGCCTCCTGAGGAAAATTCTATCAGGATGACAGGAAAATCCCCAGCCAAGTAAAGCCTTAATGGAAGGCCAATCCAGGTTCTTAATCGGCATATTTTTCACACTGATGGTAGATTAAATATTTTTGTGGTATTATTCAGTTATTTATTGTTTCCATTCAGTGTGTCACAAAGATCACGTTGCCAAAAACGCCACGATTCTATCTTTTGTGGTTTAGGAGTTATTTGTTAAAATATACTCCAGATTTAGGTGGCCCATGATGCTTAGGGGCACAGTCGGTTACGGAACGCCAATAGGGTAAAAAATCTTATAGTTTAAAATATCTAATAAATATCTTTAATTTAATGTTTAGGCCACAGTTGCAGCCTAAATATTTTATATCAGAGTGGATCACAGTTGCAATCACCCTCATTTATGTAATTAGCAAGTTTATACCTATTTAAAAATAATAGAATATGATTTTGTAATTATTTCAATCTAAAGTCTAATAACCTATGATACATTTCACATTTAAAAATCAATATTTCAGATCGCTGCTAAAGTAAGAATTATATATTTTTATATTTTTAAATTAAAATATCTACTAACCGTCTCTAATTTGTGATTCAGGCCACAGTTGCAGCCCAAATATTTTATATCAGAGTGAATACAGTTGCAATCACCTCTGTTTCCCTACTCAGCGATGTTTAGCCTATTTAATAAATAAATTACATCAAGTATTAAGATTAAACACAGGCCTAATAACCTACGACGCATGTTAAATCACTCATGCCTGAGCTTTAACGCTCTGAGTGGGACAGATTGGACCTGCAGGCGCCTATTTAGGGGTCCCGGAGGGCCGACGGGGATCAATTAAGGATGCCCCAGGACAGCATTGGGCGACAGGCTGAGGCACGCAACCAGAGCCTAAGCTAAGAGATCGCCTATCGGCTCGGGGTGGACTGGACCTCCGAGGATGGCACGAGATCGCGGGTCGTGATCGGCCTACCCGTTCCTTCCGAGGGTGGCACGGACCCCTACACTAGATTCGGGCTAATCCCAAATCATGCTCCAGAGCACGCCAACTGAACCTTGACGCCGTATGCGCTTACGCCCGAGGTCTAACGTCCCGTCCTATCTCCCCTGCCGACGCATTCGAGCCCGTTTGTTCGGCCGCCCTAAACAACGGATCACCCGTGTCTCTCAGTCCAATCATCACAGCATGTGCTTGTGGATAAGCAGCAGAACTGTTGTCCCCAGCTAATAGGGTGCCTAGGTGGGTATCTATATTAAAATGGTATTATCTTTTATATAGTGAGGTTAACAATTAAGATAATGTTTTAACCTCTACCCACTAGGACATGGAGATAGCTTCCAACAAGGTGACCGAGGGCGGCACTGGCTGGGTTAGGTTAGGGTAAAATAATCCGCTGCCCCGGGAAGAACCCGGAACCAGCGTTGTGCACGGGCCAGCCACTCAGGCCTCATTTTCAGCCTCCTCCACTATGACGGTCGACCGGTGTCGCCTGTTTAAATTTTAAGAGCTAAAGACTTTGCTTTTAGCTAAATTGTTATAAAGACCCTCCATGAGCCGAGATACCCGCTTAAGGGTTAAGATTTAAATCAGGGCCTGGGGGTTGAGATTCGGGGTCATTTCTAGTTAAAGTTAGGCCATTGTACGACGAAGGCTAACGACCGTGTAATAACCTATGTTAGTGTAAATGCCTGTGACTTTCAGGTCAAACATGGGCACCGAGTAAGGTAAGGGTTATGGAAAATAGGTAGGGTTAAAGACAATAAGGGTAACGGTCCCGGGACAGGGTCCAAGGCAAGGAACTTTGGGGTTAGGATAGGTTTGGGGAGAGGTTGGGAAGACTCGGTTCCCTGCAGACCTAAAACCTAAAGTTAAAGGTCAGAGGTCAAATACATTAAAAGTTAATGTTAAGACTTAAAACATTATATTTAAAGCTAATAGGGTTCTAAGAGTTTAGGGTTAAAACTAACGGTTATGCTAAGAGTTAAGGTTTAGGCCTAGGGTTCGAAACTGACGGTTATATTTAGGGTTAGAGGTTTAGGCTTAGAGTTCTTAATATGCAGCTGAAGACACTGACGGTTATGTTTAGGTTCAGGGAGAGGAAACGCATTAAATTCTATTTAAGGTTAAGGGTATGAGCTAAGATTAAAGTTCCCTTTAACCCAACGATATCCTAAATTGTGAGACACGTCATCAGTAGTAAACCATAGAGTCACAGGGTGTTTCGGCCTTTCATTACTATACACCCTCATCCATGGCGGCCAGCCGTAGGTGGATCAGTCCTCGGCTCGTGTCCCATAGCCAATTGAAAAAATATTTCATGTTTATTTATTTATTGATTTAAATTTTTAATTTTTAATAAATAACCTTTTTAAAGTCCTATTTAAAATACTGGTATAATTAAAGACTATAGAACTAAGGTTTAAATATATTGAAATTATGCTAATACAACCTGAACCATCATACAATCACTTTAAAATATTTTTTATTTATTTGAAAATGATTTTAAGAAATGAACTTTAATAAAGTCCTAATTATGGTACCAATGTAATTGAAGATTAGGTTTAAATTCACTGCAATGATCCTAATACAGCCTAAACCATCATACAGTAACACTCCTAAATATACCAAATACAGTGAAGACTGGTAGAAGACCATGACTCACCTCTCTGCCAAAGGCCCTTTTGTTAACACCGCAAGGTTTCCGGAACCATTTGGGCAGAGTGCTGCACCGGGAAGCGAGTGGAGACCGTCTCATCCCAGCGGATGACCCCGAAAATCAGATCAACAACCTTCTACTGGAATGGCCTCCTGAGGAAAATTCTATCAGGATGACAGGAAAATCCCCAGCCAAGTAAAGCCTTAATGGAAGGCCAATCCAGGTTCTTAATCGGCATATTTTTCACACTGATGGTAGATTAAATATTTTTGTGGTATTATTCAGTTATTTATTGTTTCCATTCAGTGTGTCACAAAGATCACGTTGCCAAAAACGCCACGATTCTATCTTTTGTGGTTTAGGAGTTATTTGTTAAAATATACTCCAGATTTAGGTGGCCCATGATGCTTAGGGGCACAGTCGGTTACGGAACGCCAATAGGGTAAAAAATCTTATAGTTTAAAATATCTAATAAATATCTTTAATTTAATGTTTAGGCCACAGTTGCAGCCTAAATATTTTATATCAGAGTGGATCACAGTTGCAATCACCCTCATTTATGTAATTAGCAAGTTTATACCTATTTAAAAATAATAGAATATGATTTTGTAATTATTTCAATCTAAAGTCTAATAACCTATGATACATTTCACATTTAAAAATCAATATTTCAGATCGCTGCTAAAGTAAGAATTATATATTTTTATATTTTTAAATTAAAATATCTACTAACCGTCTCTAATTTGTGATTCAGGCCACAGTTGCAGCCCAAATATTTTATATCAGAGTGAATACAGTTGCAATCACCTCTGTTTCCCTACTCAGCGATGTTTAGCCTATTTAATAAATAAATTACATCAAGTATTAAGATTAAACACAGGCCTAATAACCTACGACGCATGTTAAATCACTCATGCCTGAGCTTTAACGCTCTGAGTGGGACAGATTGGACCTGCAGGCGCCTATTTAGGGGTCCCGGAGGGCCGACGGGGATCAATTAAGGATGCCCCAGGACAGCATTGGGCGACAGGCTGAGGCACGCAACCAGAGCCTAAGCTAAGAGATCGCCTATCGGCTCGGGGTGGACTGGACCTCCGAGGATGGCACGAGATCGCGGGTCGTGATCGGCCTACCCGTTCCTTCCGAGGGTGGCACGGACCCCTACACTAGATTCGGGCTAATCCCAAATCATGCTCCAGAGCACGCCAACTGAACCTTGACGCCGTATGCGCTTACGCCCGAGGTCTAACGTCCCGTCCTATCTCCCCTGCCGACGCATTCGAGCCCGTTTGTTCGGCCGCCCTAAACAACGGATCACCCGTGTCTCTCAGTCCAATCATCACAGCATGTGCTTGTGGATAAGCAGCAGAACTGTTGTCCCCAGCTAATAGGGTGCCTAGGTGGGTATCTATATTAAAATGGTATTATCTTTTATATAGTGAGGTTAACAATTAAGATAATGTTTTAACCTCTACCCACTAGGACATGGAGATAGCTTCCAACAAGGTGACCGAGGGCGGCACTGGCTGGGTTAGGTTAGGGTAAAATAATCCGCTGCCCCGGGAAGAACCCGGAACCAGCGTTGTGCACGGGCCAGCCACTCAGGCCTCATTTTCAGCCTCCTCCACTATGACGGTCGACCGGTGTCGCCTGTTTAAATTTTAAGAGCTAAAGACTTTGCTTTTAGCTAAATTGTTATAAAGACCCTCCATGAGCCGAGATACCCGCTTAAGGGTTAAGATTTAAATCAGGGCCTGGGGGTTGAGATTCGGGGTCATTTCTAGTTAAAGTTAGGCCATTGTACGACGAAGGCTAACGACCGTGTAATAACCTATGTTAGTGTAAATGCCTGTGACTTTCAGGTCAAACATGGGCACCGAGTAAGGTAAGGGTTATGGAAAATAGGTAGGGTTAAAGACAATAAGGGTAACGGTCCCGGGACAGGGTCCAAGGCAAGGAACTTTGGGGTTAGGATAGGTTTGGGGAGAGGTTGGGAAGACTCGGTTCCCTGCAGACCTAAAACCTAAAGTTAAAGGTCAGAGGTCAAATACATTAAAAGTTAATGTTAAGACTTAAAACATTATATTTAAAGCTAATAGGGTTCTAAGAGTTTAGGGTTAAAACTAACGGTTATGCTAAGAGTTAAGGTTTAGGCCTAGGGTTCGAAACTGACGGTTATATTTAGGGTTAGAGGTTTAGGCTTAGAGTTCTTAATATGCAGCTGAAGACACTGACGGTTATGTTTAGGTTCAGGGAGAGGAAACGCATTAAATTCTATTTAAGGTTAAGGGTATGAGCTAAGATTAAAGTTCCCTTTAACCCAACGATATCCTAAATTGTGAGACACGTCATCAGTAGTAAACCATAGAGTCACAGGGTGTTTCGGCCTTTCATTACTATACACCCTCATCCATGGCGGCCAGCCGTAGGTGGATCAGTCCTCGGCTCGTGTCCCATAGCCAATTGAAAAAATATTTCATGTTTATTTATTTATTGATTTAAATTTTTAATTTTTAATAAATAACCTTTTTAAAGTCCTATTTAAAATACTGGTATAATTAAAGACTATAGAACTAAGGTTTAAATATATTGAAATTATGCTAATACAACCTGAACCATCATACAATCACTTTAAAATATTTTTTATTTATTTGAAAATGATTTTAAGAAATGAACTTTAATAAAGTCCTAATTATGGTACCAATGTAATTGAAGATTAGGTTTAAATTCACTGCAATGATCCTAATACAGCCTAAACCATCATACAGTAACACTCCTAAATATACCAAATACAGTGAAGACTGGTAGAAGACCATGACTCACCTCTCTGCCAAAGGCCCTTTTGTTAACACCGCAAGGTTTCCGGAACCATTTGGGCAGAGTGCTGCACCGGGAAGCGAGTGGAGACCGTCTCATCCCAGCGGATGACCCCGAAAATCAGATCAACAACCTTCTACTGGAATGGCCTCCTGAGGAAAATTCTATCAGGATGACAGGAAAATCCCCAGCCAAGTAAAGCCTTAATGGAAGGCCAATCCAGGTTCTTAATCGGCATATTTTTCACACTGATGGTAGATTAAATATTTTTGTGGTATTATTCAGTTATTTATTGTTTCCATTCAGTGTGTCACAAAGATCACGTTGCCAAAAACGCCACGATTCTATCTTTTGTGGTTTAGGAGTTATTTGTTAAAATATACTCCAGATTTAGGTGGCCCATGATGCTTAGGGGCACAGTCGGTTACGGAACGCCAATAGGGTAAAAAATCTTATAGTTTAAAATATCTAATAAATATCTTTAATTTAATGTTTAGGCCACAGTTGCAGCCTAAATATTTTATATCAGAGTGGATCACAGTTGCAATCACCCTCATTTATGTAATTAGCAAGTTTATACCTATTTAAAAATAATAGAATATGATTTTGTAATTATTTCAATCTAAAGTCTAATAACCTATGATACATTTCACATTTAAAAATCAATATTTCAGATCGCTGCTAAAGTAAGAATTATATATTTTTATATTTTTAAATTAAAATATCTACTAACCGTCTCTAATTTGTGATTCAGGCCACAGTTGCAGCCCAAATATTTTATATCAGAGTGAATACAGTTGCAATCACCTCTGTTTCCCTACTCAGCGATGTTTAGCCTATTTGATAAATAAATTACATCAAGTATTAAGATTAAACACAGGCCTAATAACCTACGACGCATGTTAAATCACTCATGCCTGAGCTTTAACGCTCTGAGTGGGACAGATTGGACCTGCAGGCGCCTATTTAGGGGTCCCGGAGGGCCGACGGGGATCAATTAAGGATGCCCCAGGACAGCATTGGGCGACAGGCTGAGGCACGCAACCAGAGCCTAAGCTAAGAGATCGCCTATCGGCTCGGGGTGGACTGGACCTCCGAGGATGGCACGAGATCGCGGGTCGTGATCGGCCTACCCGTTCCTTCCGAGGGTGGCACGGACCCCTACACTAGATTCGGGCTAATCCCAAATCATGCTCCAGAGCACGCCAACTGAACCTTGACGCCGTATGCGCTTACGCCCGAGGTCTAACGTCCCGTCCTATCTCCCCTGCCGACGCATTCGAGCCCGTTTGTTCGGCCGCCCTAAACAACGGATCACCCGTGTCTCTCAGTCCAATCATCACAGCATGTGCTTGTGGATAAGCAGCAGAACTGTTGTCCCCAGCTAATAGGGTGCCTAGGTGGGTATCTATATTAAAATGGTATTATCTTTTATATAGTGAGGTTAACAATTAAGATAATGTTTTAACCTCTACCCACTAGGACATGGAGATAGCTTCCAACAAGGTGACCGAGGGCGGCACTGGCTGGGTTAGGTTAGGGTAAAATAATCCGCTGCCCCGGGAAGAACCCGGAACCAGCGTTGTGCACGGGCCAGCCACTCAGGCCTCATTTTCAGCCTCCTCCACTATGACGGTCGACCGGTGTCGCCTGTTTAAATTTTAAGAGCTAAAGACTTTGCTTTTAGCTAAATTGTTATAAAGACCCTCCATGAGCCGAGATACCCGCTTAAGGGTTAAGATTTAAATCAGGGCCTGGGGGTTGAGATTCGGGGTCATTTCTAGTTAAAGTTAGGCCATTGTACGACGAAGGCTAACGACCGTGTAATAACCTATGTTAGTGTAAATGCCTGTGACTTTCAGGTCAAACATGGGCACCGAGTAAGGTAAGGGTTATGGAAAATAGGTAGGGTTAAAGACAATAAGGGTAACGGTCCCGGGACAGGGTCCAAGGCAAGGAACTTTGGGGTTAGGATAGGTTTGGGGAGAGGTTGGGAAGACTCGGTTCCCTGCAGACCTAAAACCTAAAGTTAAAGGTCAGAGGTCAAATACATTAAAAGTTAATGTTAAGACTTAAAACATTATATTTAAAGCTAATAGGGTTCTAAGAGTTTAGGGTTAAAACTAACGGTTATGCTAAGAGTTAAGGTTTAGGCCTAGGGTTCGAAACTGACGGTTATATTTAGGGTTAGAGGTTTAGGCTTAGAGTTCTTAATATGCAGCTGAAGACACTGACGGTTATGTTTAGGTTCAGGGAGAGGAAACGCATTAAATTCTATTTAAGGTTAAGGGTATGAGCTAAGATTAAAGTTCCCTTTAACCCAACGATATCCTAAATTGTGAGACACGTCATCAGTAGTAAACCATAGAGTCACAGGGTGTTTCGGCCTTTCATTACTATACACCCTCATCCATGGCGGCCAGCCGTAGGTGGATCAGTCCTCGGCTCGTGTCCCATAGCCAATTGAAAAAATATTTCATGTTTATTTATTTATTGATTTAAATTTTTAATTTTTAATAAATAACCTTTTTAAAGTCCTATTTAAAATACTGGTATAATTAAAGACTATAGAACTAAGGTTTAAATATATTGAAATTATGCTAATACAACCTGAACCATCATACAATCACTTTAAAATATTTTTTATTTATTTGAAAATGATTTTAAGAAATGAACTTTAATAAAGTCCTAATTATGGTACCAATGTAATTGAAGATTAGGTTTAAATTCACTGCAATGATCCTAATACAGCCTAAACCATCATACAGTAACACTCCTAAATATACCAAATACAGTGAAGACTGGTAGAAGACCATGACTCACCTCTCTGCCAAAGGCCCTTTTGTTAACACCGCAAGGTTTCCGGAACCATTTGGGCAGAGTGCTGCACCGGGAAGCGAGTGGAGACCGTCTCATCCCAGCGGATGACCCCGAAAATCAGATCAACAACCTTCTACTGGAATGGCCTCCTGAGGAAAATTCTATCAGGATGACAGGAAAATCCCCAGCCAAGTAAAGCCTTAATGGAAGGCCAATCCAGGTTCTTAATCGGCATATTTTTCACACTGATGGTAGATTAAATATTTTTGTGGTATTATTCAGTTATTTATTGTTTCCATTCAGTGTGTCACAAAGATCACGTTGCCAAAAACGCCACGATTCTATCTTTTGTGGTTTAGGAGTTATTTGTTAAAATATACTCCAGATTTAGGTGGCCCATGATGCTTAGGGGCACAGTCGGTTACGGAACGCCAATAGGGTAAAAAATCTTATAGTTTAAAATATCTAATAAATATCTTTAATTTAATGTTTAGGCCACAGTTGCAGCCTAAATATTTTATATCAGAGTGGATCACAGTTGCAATCACCCTCATTTATGTAATTAGCAAGTTTATACCTATTTAAAAATAATAGAATATGATTTTGTAATTATTTCAATCTAAAGTCTAATAACCTATGATACATTTCACATTTAAAAATCAATATTTCAGATCGCTGCTAAAGTAAGAATTATATATTTTTATATTTTTAAATTAAAATATCTACTAACCGTCTCTAATTTGTGATTCAGGCCACAGTTGCAGCCCAAATATTTTATATCAGAGTGAATACAGTTGCAATCACCTCTGTTTCCCTACTCAGCGATGTTTAGCCTATTTAATAAATAAATTACATCAAGTATTAAGATTAAACACAGGCCTAATAACCTACGACGCATGTTAAATCACTCATGCCTGAGCTTTAACGCTCTGAGTGGGACAGATTGGACCTGCAGGCGCCTATTTAGGGGTCCCGGAGGGCCGACGGGGATCAATTAAGGATGCCCCAGGACAGCATTGGGCGACAGGCTGAGGCACGCAACCAGAGCCTAAGCTAAGAGATCGCCTATCGGCTCGGGGTGGACTGGACCTCCGAGGATGGCACGAGATCGCGGGTCGTGATCGGCCTACCCGTTCCTTCCGAGGGTGGCACGGACCCCTACACTAGATTCGGGCTAATCCCAAATCATGCTCCAGAGCACGCCAACTGAACCTTGACGCCGTATGCGCTTACGCCCGAGGTCTAACGTCCCGTCCTATCTCCCCTGCCGACGCATTCGAGCCCGTTTGTTCGGCCGCCCTAAACAACGGATCACCCGTGTCTCTCAGTCCAATCATCACAGCATGTGCTTGTGGATAAGCAGCAGAACTGTTGTCCCCAGCTAATAGGGTGCCTAGGTGGGTATCTATATTAAAATGGTATTATCTTTTATATAGTGAGGTTAACAATTAAGATAATGTTTTAACCTCTACCCACTAGGACATGGAGATAGCTTCCAACAAGGTGACCGAGGGCGGCACTGGCTGGGTTAGGTTAGGGTAAAATAATCCGCTGCCCCGGGAAGAACCCGGAACCAGCGTTGTGCACGGGCCAGCCACTCAGGCCTCATTTTCAGCCTCCTCCACTATGACGGTCGACCGGTGTCGCCTGTTTAAATTTTAAGAGCTAAAGACTTTGCTTTTAGCTAAATTGTTATAAAGACCCTCCATGAGCCGAGATACCCGCTTAAGGGTTAAGATTTAAATCAGGGCCTGGGGGTTGAGATTCGGGGTCATTTCTAGTTAAAGTTAGGCCATTGTACGACGAAGGCTAGGGTTAGGGTTAGGGTTAGGGTTAGGGTTAGGGTTAGGTATAAGGATAAATGCGAAAGTGCACCCCGGGGTGCACTTTGTTTGTGTAGGTCCTAGGAGGCTGAAATTGGGTATATAGACTAATTGGGGGACGCCAAGTCTAATGCACTTGGTTTGGTGTCTCTAGCACCACCAGGTCCTGAGATATAGCCGTGCACCACTATGGTTGAGTTTTGTGTTAAGATTAGGGTTAGGGCTACAGCAGGTATAAGGATAAATGCGAAAGTGCACCCCGGGGTGCACTTTGTTTGTGTAGGTCCTAGGAGGCTGAAATTGGGTATATAGACTAATTGGGGGACGCCGAGTCTAATGCACTTGGTTTGGTGTCTCTAGCACCACCAGGTCCTGAGATATAGGCGTGCACCATTTAAGGTTAAGTTTTGACTTAGGTTAGGGTTAGGGTTACAGCAGGTATAAGGATAAATGCGAAAGTGCACCCCGGGGTGCACTTTGTTTGTGTAGGTCCTAGGAGGCTGAAATTGGGTATATAGCCTAGGGTTAGGGTTAGGGTTAGGGTTAGGGTTAGGGTTAGGGTTAGGGTTAGGTATAAGGATAAATGCGAAAGTGCACCCCGGGGTGCACTTTGTTTGTGTAGGTCCTAGGAGGCTGAAATTGGGTATATAGCCTAATTGGGGGACGCCGAGTCTAATGCACTTGGTTTGGTGTCTCTAGCACCACCAGGTCCTGAGATATAGGCGTGCACCATTTAAGGTTAAGTTTTGACTTAGGTTAGGGTTAGGGTTACAGCAGGTATAAGGATAAATGCGAAAGTGCACCCCGGGGTGCACTTTGTTTGTGTAGGTCCTAGGAGGCTGAAATTGGGTATATAGACTAATTGGGGGACGCCAAGTCTAATGCACTTGGTTTGGTGTCTCTAGCACCACCAGGTCCTGAGATATAGCCGTGCACCACTATGGTTGAGTTTTGTGTTAAGATTAGGGTTAGGGCTACAGCAGGTATAAGGATAAATGCGAAAGTGCACCCCGGGGTGCACTTTGTTTGTGTAGGTCCTAGGAGGCTGAAATTGGGTATATAGACTAATTGGGGGACGCCAAGTCTAATGCACTTGGTTTGGTGTCTCTAGCACCACCAGGTCCTGAGATATAGCCGTGCACCACTATGGTTGAGTTTTGTGTTAAGATTAGGGTTAGGGCTACAGCAGGTATAAGGATAAATGCGAAAGTGCACCCCGGGGTGCACTTTGTTTGTGTAGGTCCTAGGAGGCTGAAATTGGGTATATAGACTAATTGGGGGACGCCAAGTCTAATGCACTTGGTTTGGTGTCTCTAGCACCACCAGGTCCTGAGATATAGCCGTGCACCACTATGGTTGAGTTTTGTGTTAAGATTAGGGTTAGGGCTACAGCAGGTATAAGGATAAATGCGAAAGTGCACCCCGGGGTGCACTTTGTTTGTGTAGGTCCTAGGAGGCTGAAATTGGGTATATAGACTAATTGGGGGACGCCAAGTCTAATGCACTTGGTTTGGTGTCTCTAGCACCACCAGGTCCTGAGATATAGCCGTGCACCACTATGGTTGAGTTTTGTGTTAAGATTAGGGTTAGGGCTACAGCAGGTATAAGGATAAATGCGAAAGTGCACCCCGGGGTGCACTTTGTTTGTGTAGGTCCTAGGAGGCTGAAATTGGGTATATAGACTAATTGGGGGACGCCGAGTCTAATGCACTTGGTTTGGTGTCTCTAGCACCACCAGGTCCTGAGATATAGGCGTGCACCATTTAAGGTTAAGTTTTGACTTAGGTTAGGGTTAGGGTTACAGCAGGTATAAGGATAAATGCGAAAGTGCACCCCGGGGTGCACTTTGTTTGTGTAGGTCCTAGGAGGCTGAAATTGGGTATATAGCCTAATTGGGGGACGCCGAGTCTAATGCACTTGGTTTGGTGTCTCTAGCACCACCAGGTCCTGAGATATAGGCGTGCACCATTTAAGGTTAAGTTTTGACTTAGGTTAGGGTTAGGGTTACAGCAGGTATAAGGATAAATGCGAAAGTGCACCCCGGGGTGCACTTTGTTTGTGTAGGTCCTAGGAGGCTGAAATTGGGTATATAGACTAATTGGGGGACGCCAAGTCTAATGCACTTGGTTTGGTGTCTCTAGCACCACCAGGTCCTGAGATATAGCCGTGCACCACTATGGTTGAGTTTTGTGTTAAGATTAGGGTTAGGGCTACAGCAGGTATAAGGATAAATGCGAAAGTGCACCCCGGGGTGCACTTTGTTTGTGTAGGTCCTAGGAGGCTGAAATTGGGTATATAGACTAATTGGGGGACGCCAAGTCTAATGCACTTGGTTTGGTGTCTCTAGCACCACCAGGTCCTGAGATATAGCCGTGCACCACTATGGTTGAGTTTTGTGTTAAGATTAGGGTTAGGGCTACAGCAGGTATAAGGATAAATGCGAAAGTGCACCCCGGGGTGCACTTTGTTTGTGTAGGTCCTAGGAGGCTGAAATTGGGTATATAGACTAATTGGGGGACGCCAAGTCTAATGCACTTGGTTTGGTGTCTCTAGCACCACCAGGTCCTGAGATATAGCCGTGCACCACTATGGTTGAGTTTTGTGTTAAGATTAGGGTTAGGGCTACAGCAGGTATAAGGATAAATGCGAAAGTGCACCCCGGGGTGCACTTTGTTTGTGTAGGTCCTAGGAGGCTGAAATTGGGTATATAGACTAATTGGGGGACGCCAAGTCTAATGCACTTGGTTTGGTGTCTCTAGCACCACCAGGTCCTGAGATATAGCCGTGCACCACTATGGTTGAGTTTTGTGTTAAGATTAGGGTTAGGGCTACAGCAGGTATAAGGATAAATGCGAAAGTGCACCCCGGGGTGCACTTTGTTTGTGTAGGTCCTAGGAGGCTGAAATTGGGTATATAGACTAATTGGGGGACGCCGAGTCTAATGCACTTGGTTTGGTGTCTCTAGCACCACCAGGTCCTGAGATATAGGCGTGCACCATTTAAGGTTAAGTTTTGACTTAGGTTAGGGTTAGGGTTACAGCAGGTATAAGGATAAATGCGAAAGTGCACCCCGGGGTGCACTTTGTTTGTGTAGGTCCTAGGAGGCTGAAATTGGGTATATAGCCTAATTGGGGGACGCCGAGTCTAATGCACTTGGTTTGGTGTCTCTAGCACCACCAGGTCCTGAGATATAGGCGTGCACCATTTAAGGTTAAGTTTTGACTTAGGTTAGGGTTAGGGTTACAGCAGGTATAAGGATAAATGCGAAAGTGCACCCCGGGGTTAGGGTTAGGGTTAGGGTTAGGGTTAGGTTAGGGTAAAATAATCCGCTGCCCCGGGAAGAACCCGGAACCAGCGTTGTGCACGGGCCAGCCACTCAGGCCTCATTTTCAGCCTCCTCCACTATGACGGTCGACCGGTGTCGCCTGTTTAAATTTTAAGAGCTAAAGACTTTGCTTTTAGCTAAATTGTTGTAAAGACCCTCCATGAGCCGAGATACCCGCTTAAGGGTTAAGATTTAAATCAGGGCCTGGGGGTTGAGATTCGGGGTCATTTCTAGTTAAAGTTAGGCCATTGTACGACGAAGGCTAGGGTTAGGGTTAGGGTTAGGGTTAGGGTTAGGGTTAGGGTTAGGTATAAGGATAAATGCGAAAGTGCACCCCGGGGTGCACTTTGTTTGTGTAGGTCCTAGGAGGCTGAAATTGGGTATATAGACTAATTGGGGGACGCCAAGTCTAATGCACTTGGTTTGGTGTCTCTAGCACCACCAGGTCCTGAGATATAGCCGTGCACCACTATGGTTGAGTTTTGTGTTAAGATTAGGGTTAGGGCTACAGCAGGTATAAGGATAAATGCGAAAGTGCACCCCGGGGTGCACTTTGTTTGTGTAGGTCCTAGGAGGCTGAAATTGGGTATATAGACTAATTGGGGGACGCCAAGTCTAATGCACTTGGTTTGGTGTCTCTAGCACCACCAGGTCCTGAGATATAGCCGTGCACCACTATGGTTGAGTTTTGTGTTAAGATTAGGGTTAGGGCTACAGCAGGTATAAGGATAAATGCGAAAGTGCACCCCGGGGTGCACTTTGTTTGTGTAGGTCCTAGGAGGCTGAAATTGGGTATATAGACTAATTGGGGGACGCCAAGTCTAATGCACTTGGTTTGGTGTCTCTAGCACCACCAGGTCCTGAGATATAGCCGTGCACCACTATGGTTGAGTTTTGTGTTAAGATTAGGGTTAGGGCTACAGCAGGTATAAGGATAAATGCGAAAGTGCACCCCGGGGTGCACTTTGTTTGTGTAGGTCCTAGGAGGCTGAAATTGGGTATATAGACTAATTGGGGGACGCCAAGTCTAATGCACTTGGTTTGGTGTCTCTAGCACCACCAGGTCCTGAGATATAGCCGTGCACCACTATGGTTGAGTTTTGTGTTAAGATTAGGGTTAGGGCTACAGCAGGTATAAGGATAAATGCGAAAGTGCACCCCGGGGTGCACTTTGTTTGTGTAGGTCCTAGGAGGCTGAAATTGGGTATATAGACTAATTGGGGGACGCCGAGTCTAATGCACTTGGTTTGGTGTCTCTAGCACCACCAGGTCCTGAGATATAGGCGTGCACCATTTAAGGTTAAGTTTTGACTTAGGTTAGGGTTAGGGTTACAGCAGGTATAAGGATAAATGCGAAAGTGCACCCCGGGGTGCACTTTGTTTGTGTAGGTCCTAGGAGGCTGAAATTGGGTATATAGCCTAATTGGGGGACGCCGAGTCTAATGCACTTGGTTTGGTGTCTCTAGCACCACCAGGTCCTGAGATATAGGCGTGCACCATTTAAGGTTAAGTTTTGACTTAGGTTAGGGTTAGGGTTACAGCAGGTATAAGGATAAATGCGAAAGTGCACCCCGGGGTTAGGGTTAGGGTTAGGGTTAGGGTTAGGGTTAGGTATAAGGATAAATGCGAAAGTGCACCCCGGGGTGCACTTTGTTTGTGTAGGTCCTAGGAGGCTGAAATTGGGTATATAGACTAATTGGGGGACGCCAAGTCTAATGCACTTGGTTTGGTGTCTCTAGCACCACCAGGTCCTGAGATATAGCCGTGCACCACTATGGTTGAGTTTTGTGTTAAGATTAGGGTTAGGGCTACAGCAGGTATAAGGATAAATGCGAAAGTGCACCCCGGGGTGCACTTTGTTTGTGTAGGTCCTAGGAGGCTGAAATTGGGTATATAGACTAATTGGGGGACGCCAAGTCTAATGCACTTGGTTTGGTGTCTCTAGCACCACCAGGTCCTGAGATATAGCCGTGCACCACTATGGTTGAGTTTTGTGTTAAGATTAGGGTTAGGGCTACAGCAGGTATAAGGATAAATGCGAAAGTGCACCCCGGGGTGCACTTTGTTTGTGTAGGTCCTAGGAGGCTGAAATTGGGTATATAGACTAATTGGGGGACGCCAAGTCTAATGCACTTGGTTTGGTGTCTCTAGCACCACCAGGTCCTGAGATATAGCCGTGCACCACTATGGTTGAGTTTTGTGTTAAGATTAGGGTTAGGGCTACAGCAGGTATAAGGATAAATGCGAAAGTGCACCCCGGGGTGCACTTTGTTTGTGTAGGTCCTAGGAGGCTGAAATTGGGTATATAGACTAATTGGGGGACGCCAAGTCTAATGCACTTGGTTTGGTGTCTCTAGCACCACCAGGTCCTGAGATATAGCCGTGCACCACTATGGTTGAGTTTTGTGTTAAGATTAGGGTTAGGGCTACAGCAGGTATAAGGATAAATGCGAAAGTGCACCCCGGGGTGCACTTTGTTTGTGTAGGTCCTAGGAGGCTGAAATTGGGTATATAGACTAATTGGGGGACGCCGAGTCTAATGCACTTGGTTTGGTGTCTCTAGCACCACCAGGTCCTGAGATATAGGCGTGCACCATTTAAGGTTAAGTTTTGACTTAGGTTAGGGTTAGGGTTACAGCAGGTATAAGGATAAATGCGAAAGTGCACCCCGGGGTGCACTTTGTTTGTGTAGGTCCTAGGAGGCTGAAATTGGGTATATAGCCTAATTGGGGGACGCCGAGTCTAATGCACTTGGTTTGGTGTCTCTAGCACCACCAGGTCCTGAGATATAGGCGTGCACCATTTAAGGTTAAGTTTTGACTTAGGTTAGGGTTAGGGCTACAGCAGGTATAAGGATAAATGCGAAAGTGCACCCCGGGGTTAGGGTTAGGGTTAGGGTTAGGGTTAGGGTTAGGGTTAGGGTTAGGGACTTACACGGAGAAGTTGGCCCCAAGTCAATTGGGTTTTTGAGTTAGTGGTCCCCAAAGAGCGCTTTCGCTATGTTGGGCCCGCCGCCCATTCATTTCCAATGGGGGCCAACATGCCCGGGGCCAACTTGTCGGGCCTCGGGGCCAACTTAGAGGGCCAGGTTCTAGGTCCTTAAATCCCTTTGTGCCATTACACTTTTGGCCATTGAGGGGCGCTAGATTGAGTCCCTGGTGGGGTGGGGTCGCACAAGTTGGGCCCTAGAAGACCCAGGATCACAATATTAGACCCTTACTTTTCAACATTGGCCCCGGGTTCGAACATAGCCCAGATGGATAGCCCATGGGTGCCCGCTGGCTCCCAGGGGCCCCCAGGGGCCCCAGGGGCCCCAAACTCCAAATTGCCTCCAAAGCGAAATCTAGTATATCTATGAGGTCCCAAGGGCCCTCGGGTACTACCCGGGGGCCCCGGAGGCCCCCGGGGGCCCCCAAATTTTTTTTTGTTTTTATGTGATTTCTAGCATGTCTGAGGTCTCCTGAGTGGCCCCTGAAGACCCCAGGGGCCCCTGGGGGCCCGTGACCAAAAAAGCTTTATAATGGCAATATAATATGTTTTTTGGGGTCGGTGGCGGATGCCGAGATGAGTCCAGGTGGTTTCGGGCCCCTACGGGGCCCCTGAAGAGAACGGGCTCCAGGAAGGTGCTACGGCCTCGGGATTCGGGATCCCGGATCCGATGGCCTCCCTGAGCCTCCTGGTTAAATTTGGAGTCACAACTCCAAATGTAAAGATTTTACATTGAAGGGTCTCTTACTGAGAAGTCGGTCCTATTAACATTGCTGTACTGAGATCCTGGTCTCGAATGACTGGGGGCCCCAGGTGCTCCGACACTCAAATTTTTTCACAAAGTGAAATCCGGTCAGTCCGAGTGGACAGTGTAGACACGGGAGCCTCCAGGTTAAATTTGAAGCCTCAACACCATTTTCTTGGCAAATCCAAGGTTTTTTTACACTGAAGGGTCTGGAAAGGCAAAGTTGGTCCGATTAACATCGCTGTACTGAGATCCTGGTCTCGACTGAGCGGGGGCCTCCGGGGCCCCGATGCAAAAATTTAATCGTAAAAAATAAAGAAAGCTTTATAAGGGCAATATAATATGTTTTCTGCGGTCTGTGGCATATGCCGAGGTGAGTCCAGGTGGTTTCGGGCCCCTACGTGGCCCCTGAAGAGAACGGGCTCCAGGAAGGTGCTACGGCCTCGGGATTCGGGATTCCGGATCCGATGGCCTCCCTGAGCCTCCTGGTTAAATTTGGAGTCACAACTCCATTCTTTGGGAAAATCCCAGATTTTACGTTGAAGGGTCTCGTACTGAGACGTCGGTCCCATCAACATTGCTGTACTGAGATCCTGGTCTCCAATGAGTTGGGGCCTCAGGTGCTCCGACTCAAATTTTTTCACAAAGTGAAATGCGGTCAGTCCGAGTGGACAGTGTAGACACGGGAGCAACCACGCTAGCGTGAGTAGGCAGATTCGGCCCCCAGGGACCCCAAAATGAAAAATTTGTAAGACGTCGATACGAGAGCACCTCCGTGATCCGTGGCAGACGCCGAATCGAGCGTGCTCGGTTCGGGGCCCCCACGTGGCCCCTGAAGAGGACCGGCTTCAGGAAGGGCCTACGAGTCTAAGATTCCGGAGGCTTCATGCCATGGCCTCCGTGAGCCTCCAGGTTAAATTTGGAGCCTCAACACCATTTTCTTGGCAAATCCAAGGTTTTTTTACACTGAAGGGTCTGGAAAGGAGAAGTTGGTCCTATTAACATCGCTGTACTGAGATCCTGGTCTCGACTGAGCGGGGGCCCCCTGGGCCCCGATGCAAAAATTTAATCGTAAAAAATAAAGAAAGCTTTATAATGGCAATATAATATGTTTTCTGCGGTCTGCGGCATATGCCGAGGTGAGTCCAGGTGGTTTCGGGCCCCTACGTGGCCCCTGAAGAGAACGGGCTCCAGGAAGGTGCTACGGCCTCGGGATTCGGGATCCCGGATCCGATGGCCTCCCTGAGCCTCCTGGTTAAATTTGGAGTCACAACTCCATTCTTTGGGAAAATCCCAGATTTTACGTTGAAGGGTCTCGTACTGAGACGTCGGTCCTATCAACATTGCTGTACTAAGATCCTGGTCTCCAATGAGTGGGGGCCTCAGGTGCTCCGACTCTCAAATTTTTTCACAAAGTGAAATCCGGTCAATCCGAGTGGACAGTGTAGACACGGGAGCAACCACGATAGCGTGAGTAGGCAGATTCGCCCCCCAGGGACCCCAAAATGCAAAATGTGATACGAGAGAACCTCCGTGATCCGTGGCAGAAGCCGAATCTTGGGTTACCTCACATTAACAGCACCTGGGATTAGAGCCATTATGATGCGAATACAGTTAATGGGTAGCAGTTACATCTAAACAGAAACTGTTCAAAGGACAATTTTGCATATTTGGGACACCTGCGGCATGGCTTTACAATGTAGAAAGAATCAGGAATGACCAAGGAGGTAGGATGTGATCCCAAACTTGAGTGTAGTGCATACTTTTCTACAACACATCAGTAATAACAAAAACTCAGTTGTGTCAATATGAATTTTTATTCAACAAAAGACCGTAGAGGCCTCATAAAACAAAGGAATAAACTTTTTCTCAAATGAAAGCTCAGAGTGCCACCTTTAGATCGTGGTATAACACAAGTTAGTCATACATTCTGTTCCATCAAAATAGGCCCAAACGTCCAGTGCATGTTTGACCTTTGACCCAGATTTACAGGCTTTGAATAGCTTTATGTAAAATGTACTGTTGTACAAGATCTCATTATACTGGGATTATGACATGAAGGATTCTGCTCTATTCGAGAAGTATGCTTTACAATGTTCATAGAGTATGTTAAAAGTTCCTACAAAATAGGCCTGATTACCAGTGCAGGATTGACCTTTGAGTCTGTGTGTAAAATGTACCGTTGCACAAAAGCTCATTGTAGTGGAATTATGATTAAATTCTGCTCTTTCTGAAAGGTCTGTTTTACAATGATATACAGTATGTTAAAATGGTGAAGGATGATTAATGAGAGAGTGGAAGGTTAACCTTTGACCCTGCTGTACAGGCCTTCAATAAGAGTGTACCATGTTCTCACAGTGTAGTGCATAAAACCTACTGAACACCTTTAGTCATACATGTACAGTAACCTTCATCATGCATTGTTAACTTTTTATTCACTGGCTTTTATAGTTAAGGGACTTAAGTCTAGAAGTTGGGTCTTTTAACCATCATATACTGAGAAGTTGGTCTCAACGAACTGCTGAAACTTGGAGTCATATTTAGGGCCTTTGCTGTTGTTTAAGAAAGACAAAACCAAGGATCTTAGTCCTTGGCTACACAGCAAACGTCATTGCGATTTGAAATGAGTCGTCAACCGGCTCGACCTCAATAACCTCACATTAACATCTTGGTGAAACACAAGGATTTAGATATTCTGTTTCACCAATACAGGCCTGAACGTCTAATGCACATTTAAGCTCTGAACTAGATTTATCGGCCTAAAAGCAGGATGAAAACGCACGTATTCATAAGCATCCTGATCAAATTCTTTAAAAGATACATTAATCATTTAGAGCTAAACTAAAAGCTTAAAATGCCACCTTTACATCTTGGCATAACACAAGTTAGTCAGACATTCTGTTCCTCCGATACAGGCCTGAACGTCTAATGCACATTTGAGCTTTGAACCAGGTTTATCGGCCTAAAAGGAGCATAAAAACGCACGTATTCATAAGCATCCTAATTAAATTCTTTAAAAGATACATTAATAATTTAAAGCTGAACTGAAAGCTTAGAATGCCATCTTTAGATCAAGGCATAACCCAAGTTAGTCAGACATTCTGTTCCTCCGATACAGGCCTGAACGTCCAGTGCACATTTAAGCTCTGAACCAGATTTATCGGCCTAAAAAGCAGCATTAAACGCACGTCTTTATAAGCGTCCCAAACAAATACTTTAAAAGATATACAGATCATTCTGATCAGAAATAAAAGCTTAGATTGCCCTCTTTACATCTTGGTATAACACAAGTTAGTCAGACATTCTGTTCCTCCGATACAGGCCTGAACGTCTAATGCACATTTGAGCTCTGAACCAGATTTATTGCCCTAAAGCAGCATAAAACGCACGTATTCATAAGCATCCCGATCAAATACTTTATAAGAAACATAAATCATATAGAACTAACATGAACGCTTAGAATGCCACCTTTGGATCAAGGCATAACACAAGTTAGTCAGACATTCTGTTCCTCAGATACAGGCCTGAACGTCCAATGTACATTTAAGCTCTGAACCAGATTTATCGGCCTAAAAAGCAGCATTAAACGCACGTATTTATAAGCGTCCCAATCAAATACTTTAAAAGATATACAGATCATTCTGATCAGAAATAAAAGCTTAGAATGCCCACTTTACATCTTGGCATAACACAAGTTAGTCAGACATTCTGTTCCTCCGATACAGGCCTGAACGTCCAGTGCACATTTGAGCTCTGAACCAGATTTATCGGCCTAAAGGCAGCATTAAACACACGTATTTATAAGCGTCCCAATCAAATACTTTAAAAGATATATGAATCATTTAGAACACACATGAAAGCTTAGAATGCCACCTTTACATCTTGGTATAACACAAGTTAGTCAGACATTCTGTTTCTCTGAAATAGGCCTGATTACCAGTGCAGGATTGACCTTTGACCTTTGAGTCTGTGTGTAAAATGTACCGTTGTACAAAAGCTCATTGTAGTAGGATTATGATTAGATTCTGCTCTTTCTGAAAGGTCTGTTTAACAATGATATACAGTATGTTAAAATGCTAAAGTATGATTTATGAGAGAGTGGAAGGTTAACCTTTGACCCTGCTGTATAGGCCTTCAATAAGAGTGTACCATGTTCTCACAGTGTAGTGCATAATCCCTACTGAACACCTTTAGTCATACATGTACAGTAACCTTCATCATGCATTGTTAACTTTTTATTCACTGGCTTTTATAGTTAAGGGACTTAAGTCTAGAAGTTGGGTCTTTTAACCATCATGTACTGAGAAGTTGGTCTCAACGAACTGCTGAAACTTGGAGTCATATTTAGGGCCTTTGCTGTTGTTTAAGAAAGACAAAACCAAGAATCTTAGTCCTTGGCTACACAGCAAACGTCATTGCGATTCGAAATGAGTCGTCAACCGGCTCGACCTCAATAACCTCACATTAACATCTTGGTGAAACACAAGGATTTAGATATTCTGTTTCACCAATACAGGCCTGAACGTCTAATGCACATTTGACCTCTAAAACAGATTTATCGGCCTAAAATCAGCATAAAAACGCACGTGTTCATAAGCATTCCAATCAAATACTTTAAAAGATATACAGATCATTCTGATCACAAATAAAAGCTTAGAATGCCCCCTTTACATCTTGGTATAACACAAGTTAGTCAGACATTCTGTTCCTCCGATACAGGCCTGAACGTCTAATGCACATTTGAGCTCTGAACTAGATTTATCGGCCTAAAAGCAGGATGAAAACGCACGTATTCATAAGCATCCTGATCAAATTCTTTAAAAGATACATTAATCATTTAGAGCTAAAGTAAAAGCTTAAAATGCCACCTTTACATCTTGGCATAACACAAGTTAGTCAGACATTTTGTTCCTCCGGAATAGCCGTGAACGTCCAGTGCACTTTTGAGCTCTGAAACAGATTTATTGGCCTAAAAGCAGCATTAAAACGCACCTATTCATAAGCCTCCTCATCAAATTCTTTAAAAGATACATTAATCATTTAAAGCTAAACTGAAAGCTTAGAATGCCATCTTTACATCATGGCATAACACAAGTTAGTCAGACATTCTGTTCCTCCGATACAGGCCTGAACGTCTAATGCACATTTGAGCTTTGAACCAGGTTTATCGGCCTAAAAGGAGCATAAAAACGCACGTATTCATAAGCATCCTAATCAAATTCTTTAAAAGATACATTAATAATTTAAAGCTGAACTGAAAGCTTAGAATGCCATCTTTAGATCAAGGCATAACCCAAGTTAGTCAGACATTCTGTTCCTCCGATACAGGCCTGAACGTCTAATGCACATTTGAGCTTTGAACCAGGTTTATCGGCCTAAAAGGAGCATAAAAACGCACGTATTCATAAGCATCCTAATCAAATTCTTTAAAAGATACATTAATAATTTAAAGCTGAACTGAAAGCTTAGAATGCCATCTTTACATCATGGCATAACACAAGTTAGTCAGACATTCTGTTCCTCCGATACAGGCCTGAACGTCTAATGCACATTTAAGCTCTGAACCAGATTTATTGCCCTAAAGCAGCATAAAACGCACGTATTCATAAGCATCCCGATCAAATACTTTATAAGAAACATAAATCATATAGAACTAACATGAACGCTTAGAATGCCACCTTTGGATCAAGGCATAACACAAGTTAGTCAGACATTCTGTTCCTCAGATACAGGCCTGAACGTCCAATGTACATTTAAGCTCTGAACCAGATTTATCGGCCTAAAAAGCAGCATTAAACGCACGTATTTATAAGCGTCCCAATCAAATACTTTAAAAGATATACAGATCATTCTGATCAGAAATAAAAGCTTAGAATGCCCACTTTACATCTTGGTATAACACAAGTTAGTCAGACATTCTGTTCCTCCGATACAGGCCTGAACGTCCAGTGCACATTTGAGCTCTGAACCAGATTTATCGGCCTAAAAGCAGCATTAAACACACGTATTTATAAGCGTCCCAATCAAATACTTTAAAAGATATATGAATCATTTAGAACACACATGAAAGCTTAGAATGCCACCTTTACATCTTGGTATAACACAAGTTAGTCAGACATTCTGTTCCTCTGAAATAGGCCTGATTACCAGTGCAGGATTGACCTTTGACCTTTGAGTCTGTGTGTAAAATGTACCGTTGTACAAAAGCGCATTGTAGTGGAATTATGATTAGATTCTGCTCTTTCTGAAAGGTCTGTTTTACAATGATATACAGTATGTTAAAATGGTGAAGGATGATTTATGAGAGAGTGGAAGGTTAACCTTTGACCCTGCTGTACAGGCCTGTAATAAGGGTGTACCATGTTCTCACAGTGTAGTGCATAATCCCTACTGAACACCTTTAGTCATACATGTACAGTAACCTTCATCATGCATTGTTAACTTTTTATTCACTGGCTTTTATAGTTAAGGGACTTAAGTCTAGAAGTTGGGTCTTTTAACCATCATATACTGAGAAGTTGGTCTCAACGAACTGCTGAAACTTGGAGTCATATTTAGGGCCTTTGCTGTTGTTTAAGAAAGACAAAACCAAGGATCTTAGTCCTTGGCTACACAGCAAACGTCATTGCGATTCGAAATGAGTCGTCAACCGGCTCGACCTCAATAACCTCACATTAACATCTTGGTGAAACACAAGGATTTAGATATTCTGTTCTTCCGAAATAGGCCTGAACGTCTAATGCACATTTGAGCTCTGAACTAGATTTATCGGCCTAAAAGCAGGATAAAAATGCACGTATTCATAAGCATCCTAATCAAATTCTTTAAAAGATACATTAATCATTTAAAGCTGAACTGAAAGCTTAGAATGCCCCCTTTACATCTTGGTATAACACAAGTTAGTCAGACATTCTGTTCCTACAAAATAGGCCTGATTACCAGTGCAGGATTGACCTTTGAGTCTGTGTGTAAAATGTACCGTTGTACAAGAGCTCATTGTAGTAGGATTATGATTAGATTTAGCTCTTTCTGAAAGGTCTGTTTAACAATGATATACAGTATGTTAAAATGCTGAAGTATGATTTATAAGAGAGTGGAAGGTTAACCTTTGACCCTGCTGTACAGGCCTGTAATAAGGGTGTACCATGTTCTCACAGTGTAGTGCATAATCCCTAGGGTTAGGGTTAGGGTTAGGGTTAGGGTTAGGGTTAGGGTTAGGGTTAGGGTTAGGGTTAGGGTTAGGGTTAGGGTTAGGGTTAGGGTTAGGGTTAGGGTTAGGGTTAGGGTTAGGGTTAGGGTTAGGTTAGGGTAAAAAGACGTAGCTCTGGCGTAAACCCAGAGACCCACGTGGTGCACGGGCCTGCAACTCAGGCCTCATCTCCAGCGCTCTCCATACAAACGATCGACGGATATGGCGCCTGATAGATTGAAGTAGGCTAACGATCGTGTTTTGGGCTAGGCTGGGGAGAAATTAATTACCGAGCACTCCTACCCCAGATAGGGTAAAATAAGTCTTAAGGGATAGTGCCCGTAGAACGGTTTGAGGTCAGATACACCTAGGGTTATAAGAACATAGGGTTGTGCTGATCTAGGGTTCTAGAACTTAAATTTAAAACTAATGGTTATGTTTAGGTTTAAAAATTTAGGTTTAGAGGTTAAAACTAATGGTTATGTTTAGGTTTAAAATTTTAGGTTAAGAGGTTAAAACTAATGGTTATGTTTAGGTTTAAAATTTTAGGTTAAGAGGTTAAAACTAACGGTTATATTTTGAGTTCAGGGATAAGAGACGGAATAAATCCTATTTAAGGTTAAGGGTGTGAGCTAAGATTAAAATTCCCTTTAACCCAACGATATCCTAAATTGTGAGACACGTCATCAGTAGTAAACCATAGAATCACAGGGTGTTTCGGCCTTCAATTACTATACACCCTCCTCCATGGCGGCCCGCCGTGGGTGGATCAGTCCCCGGCTCGTGTCCCATAGCCAATCGAATAAGAAATTTATGTTTATTTATTTATTAGTTTAGAATGTTGATTTAAACAAATGACCCTTTTAAAATCCTATTTATAATAGTGGTTGTAATTAAAGTCTATAGAGCTAAGGTTTAAATTTATTGGAAAAAACCTAGTAAATCTAAGATACACACACTCTAAAGTATTACTTATTTATTGATTTAACATTTAAATTAATTAAATAAACCTTTTTAAAAGTCCTATTTATAATACTGGTGTTATTAAAGTCTAAAGAACTAAGGTTTGAATTTATTGAAATTATATTAATACCACCTGAACCATCCTACAATCACTCTAAAATATTACTTATTTGTTTAAATTATTAATTTAAGCAAATAAACCCTTTTTAAAGTCCTATTTATAATACTGATGTAATTAAGACTACAGAGCTAAGGTTTAAATTAACTAGCATTTTTTCTAATACAGTCATAACCTTCATTCTATGCTAAATACAGTGAAGACTGGTAGATAACCAAGACTCACCTCTCTGCCAATGGCCCTTGTGTTAGCACCGCAAGGTTTCCGGAACCAATTGGACAGAGTGTTGTAACCTCAGGCTCCCAGCAGGTGACCCCAGATCGGGTCAGAAGACTTCTAATGGGTAGTTATCCTGAGGAAAATCTTATCCAAACGACAGTAAAATCCCCAGCCAAGTTAAGTCTTAGTGGGAGGCCAACCCAGGTCCTTAGTGGGCTTATTTTTCACACTGATGGTAGATTTTAAATTTTTATTGTATTATTCAGTTATTTATTGTTTACATTCAGTGTGTCACAAACGTCACGTCGCAAAAAACAGCACGACTCTATCTTTTGTAGTTTAGGAGTTATTTCTTAAAATACACTCCAGATTTAGGTTGCCCAGAATGCTTTGGGGCGCAGTCGATTGTGGAACGCCAACGGGATAAAGAATCTCTAATATATGGAACGCCAACAAGGTAAAAAACTAAAATCTTATAGTTTAAAATATCTAATAAATGTCTCTAAATTAATATTTGGGCCACAGTTGCAGTCCAAACATTTTGTATAAGGATGGATCACAGTTGCAATCATCCTCATAAATCTAATTATCAATTTTTAACCTATTTTATAATAAATGAATCAGACTTTGTAGTTATTTTTAGAGCAAAGTCTGATATACTATGGCGCAGTGTACCTAATATTTAGAATTTTATCGCTTCTAATGTAATAATTTACTATTTTAAGTTAAATTATATAATAAACGTCTCTAATTAGTGGTTTGGGCCAAAGTTTCAGCCAAAACATTTTGTATAAGGGTGGATCACAGTTGCAATCTCCCTCATATCCTAGTGAGCGATGTTTGACCTATTTAGTGAATAAATTGAATCAAGTATTGTAAATGGTTTTAAGGCCTAATAACCTACGACGCATATTCTATCATTCTTGCCTGAGCTGTAACGCTCTGAAAGAAGCAAGATTGGACCAGCAGACGCCTATCTTAGGGCGTCGTGAGGCAGACAGCGATCAACAGAAGGTTGCTCGAGGACAGCATAAACCAGAGTCAGGACACGCAGTCTGAGCCTAAGCTAAAGAGTGCCCTCCGTCTCGGGGTGGCCCAAACCTCCGAGGGTGGCAAGAAGTATTGGGTCGTTTTAGGCCTCTGCCCTCCTTTTGGTCCTTGAGGGTGCCTTGACCCCTAATCTAGATCCTGGCTATTCCAGATCGTGCTCTAGACGCATGCCCGACGACCCCTTGTGTGGCAATGCACTTACGCCTCCGACAGCTTCCCCCCATATCTCTTAGCGTGCCGCCGCCTACGAGCCTTTATTTTTCGGTCGTCCTAAGCAACGGATCTCCCGTGCCTTTCGGTCCAAAGATTACAGCATGTGCTCATGTATGAGCTTCAATACTGTTGCCCCCAATTACTGGGGTGCCTGAGTGGGTGTCTAGATTACATTTAAATGAATATTAGTTAATTCAGAAAGTTAATGTTGTTTTATGCATGTTGTATATAAAAGGAGGTTAACAGTTAGACTTTTTTAACCTCTGCCCACCAGGTTAAGATCAACCGTGGAGGTGGCCGGAGACAAGGTGACCGAGGGCGGCACTGGCCGGTTAGGTTAGGGTAAAAAGACGTAGCTCTGGCGTAAACCCAGAGACCCACGTGGTGCACGGGCCTGCAACTCAGGCCTCATCTCCAGCGCTCTCCATACAAACGATCGACGGATATGGCGCCTGATAGATTGAAGTAGGCTAACGATCGTGTTTTGGGCTAGGCTGGGGAGAAATTAATTACCGAGCACTCCTACCCCAGATAGGGTAAAATAAGTCTTAAGGGATAGTGCCCGTAGAACGGTTTGAGGTCAGATACACCTAGGGTTATAAGAACATAGGGTTGTGCTGATCTAGGGTTCTAGAACTTAAATTTAAAACTAATGGTTATGTTTAGGTTTAAAAATTTAGGTTTAGAGGTTAAAACTAATGGTTATGTTTAGGTTTAAAATTTTAGGTTAAGAGGTTAAAACTAATGGTTATGTTTAGGTTTAAAATTTTAGGTTAAGAGGTTAAAACTAACGGTTATATTTTGAGTTCAGGGATAAGAGACGGAATAAATCCTATTTAAGGTTAAGGGTGTGAGCTAAGATTAAAATTCCCTTTAACCCAACGATATCCTAAATTGTGAGACACGTCATCAGTAGTAAACCATAGAATCACAGGGTGTTTCGGCCTTCAATTACTATACACCCTCCTCCATGGCGGCCCGCCGTGGGTGGATCAGTCCCCGGCTCGTGTCCCATAGCCAATCGAATAAGAAATTTATGTTTATTTATTTATTAGTTTAGAATGTTGATTTAAACAAATGACCCTTTTAAAATCCTATTTATAATAGTGGTTGTAATTAAAGTCTATAGAGCTAAGGTTTAAATTTATTGGAAAAAACCTAGTAAATCTAAGATACACACACTCTAAAGTATTACTTATTTATTGATTTAACATTTAAATTAATTAAATAAACCTTTTTAAAAGTCCTATTTATAATACTGGTGTTATTAAAGTCTAAAGAACTAAGGTTTGAATTTATTGAAATTATATTAATACCACCTGAACCATCCTACAATCACTCTAAAATATTACTTATTTGTTTAAATTATTAATTTAAGCAAATAAACCCTTTTTAAAGTCCTATTTATAATACTGATGTAATTAAGACTACAGAGCTAAGGTTTAAATTAACTAGCATTTTTTCTAATACAGTCATAACCTTCATTCTATGCTAAATACAGTGAAGACTGGTAGATAACCAAGACTCACCTCTCTGCCAATGGCCCTTGTGTTAGCACCGCAAGGTTTCCGGAACCAATTGGACAGAGTGTTGTAACCTCAGGCTCCCAGCAGGTGACCCCAGATCGGGTCAGAAGACTTCTAATGGGTAGTTATCCTGAGGAAAATCTTATCCAAACGACAGTAAAATCCCCAGCCAAGTTAAGTCTTAGTGGGAGGCCAACCCAGGTCCTTAGTGGGCTTATTTTTCACACTGATGGTAGATTTTAAATTTTTATTGTATTATTCAGTTATTTATTGTTTACATTCAGTGTGTCACAAACGTCACGTCGCAAAAAACAGCACGACTCTATCTTTTGTAGTTTAGGAGTTATTTCTTAAAATACACTCCAGATTTAGGTTGCCCAGAATGCTTTGGGGCGCAGTCGATTGTGGAACGCCAACGGGATAAAGAATCTCTAATATATGGAACGCCAACAAGGTAAAAAACTAAAATCTTATAGTTTAAAATATCTAATAAATGTCTCTAAATTAATATTTGGGCCACAGTTGCAGTCCAAACATTTTGTATAAGGATGGATCACAGTTGCAATCATCCTCATAAATCTAATTATCAATTTTTAACCTATTTTATAATAAATGAATCAGACTTTGTAGTTATTTTTAGAGCAAAGTCTGATATACTATGGCGCAGTGTACCTAATATTTAGAATTTTATCGCTTCTAATGTAATAATTTACTATTTTAAGTTAAATTATATAATAAACGTCTCTAATTAGTGGTTTGGGCCAAAGTTTCAGCCAAAACATTTTGTATAAGGGTGGATCACAGTTGCAATCTCCCTCATATCCTAGTGAGCGATGTTTGACCTATTTAGTGAATAAATTGAATCAAGTATTGTAAATGGTTTTAAGGCCTAATAACCTACGACGCATATTCTATCATTCTTGCCTGAGCTGTAACGCTCTGAAAGAAGCAAGATTGGACCAGCAGACGCCTATCTTAGGGCGTCGTGAGGCAGACAGCGATCAACAGAAGGTTGCTCGAGGACAGCATAAACCAGAGTCAGGACACGCAGTCTGAGCCTAAGCTAAAGAGTGCCCTCCGTCTCGGGGTGGCCCAAACCTCCGAGGGTGGCAAGAAGTATTGGGTCGTTTTAGGCCTCTGCCCTCCTTTTGGTCCTTGAGGGTGCCTTGACCCCTAATCTAGATCCTGGCTATTCCAGATCGTGCTCTAGACGCATGCCCGACGACCCCTTGTGTGGCAATGCACTTACGCCTCCGACAGCTTCCCCCCATATCTCTTAGCGTGCCGCCGCCTACGAGCCTTTATTTTTCGGTCGTCCTAAGCAACGGATCTCCCGTGCCTTTCGGTCCAAAGATTACAGCATGTGCTCATGTATGAGCTTCAATACTGTTGCCCCCAATTACTGGGGTGCCTGAGTGGGTGTCTAGATTACATTTAAATGAATATTAGTTAATTCAGAAAGTTAATGTTGTTTTATGCATGTTGTATATAAAAGGAGGTTAACAGTTAGACTTTTTTAACCTCTGCCCACCAGGTTAAGATCAACCGTGGAGGTGGCCGGAGACAAGGTGACCGAGGGCGGCACTGGCCGGTTAGGTTAGGGTAAAAAGACGTAGCTCTGGCGTAAACCCAGAGACCCACGTGGTGCACGGGCCTGCAACTCAGGCCTCATCTCCAGCGCTCTCCATACAAACGATCGACGGATATGGCGCCTGATAGATTGAAGTAGGCTAACGATCGTGTTTTGGGCTAGGCTGGGGAGAAATTAATTACCGAGCACTCCTACCCCAGATAGGGTAAAATAAGTCTTAAGGGATAGTGCCCGTAGAACGGTTTGAGGTCAGATACACCTAGGGTTATAAGAACATAGGGTTGTGCTGATCTAGGGTTCTAGAACTTAAATTTAAAACTAATGGTTATGTTTAGGTTTAAAAATTTAGGTTTAGAGGTTAAAACTAATGGTTATGTTTAGGTTTAAAATTTTAGGTTAAGAGGTTAAAACTAATGGTTATGTTTAGGTTTAAAATTTTAGGGTTAGGGTTAGGGTTAGGGTTAGGGTTAGGGTTAGGGTTAGGGTTAGGGTTAGGGTTAGGGTTAGGGTTAGGGTTAGGGTTAGGGTTAGGGTTAGGGTTAGGGTTAGGGTTAGGTATAAGGATAAATGCGAAAGTGCACCCCGGGGTGCACTTTGTTTGTGTAGGTCCTAGGAGGCTGAAATTGGGTATATAGACTAATTGGGGGACGCCAAGTCTAATGCACTTGGTTTGGTGTCTCTAGCACCACCAGGTCCTGAGATATAGCCGTGCACCACTATGGTTGAGTTTTGTGTTAAGATTAGGGTTAGGGCTACAGCAGGTATAAGGATAAATGCGAAAGTGCACCCCGGGGTGCCCGTTGTTTGTGTAGGTCCTAGGAGGCTGAAATTGGGTATATAGACTAATTGGGGGACGCCAAGTCTAATGCACTTGGTTTGGTGTCTCTAGCACCACCAGGTCCTGAGATATAGCCGTGCACCACTATGGTTGAGTTTTGTGTTAAGATTAGGGTTAGGGCTACAGCAGGTATAAGGATAAATGCGAAAGTGCACCCCGGGGTGCACTTTGTTTGTGTAGGTCCTAGGAGGCTGAAATTGGGTATATAGACTAATTGGGGGACGCCGAGTCTAATGCACTTGGTTTGGTGTCTCTAGCACCACCAGGTCCTGAGATATAGGCGTGCACCATTTAAGGTTAAGTTTTGACTTAGGTTAGGGTTAGGGTTACAGCAGGTATAAGGATAAATGCGAAAGTGCACCCCGGGGTGCACTTTGTTTGTGTAGGTCCTAGGAGGCTGAAATTGGGTATATAGCCTAATTGGGGGACGCCGAGTCTAATGCACTTGGTTTGGTGTCTCTAGCACCACCAGGTCCTGAGATATAGGCGTGCACCATTTAAGGTTAAGTTTTGACTTAGGTTAGGGTTAGGGTTACAGCAGGTATAAGGATAAATGCGAAAGTGCACCCCGGGGTGCACTTTGTTTGTGTAGGTCCTAGGAGGCTGAAATTGGGTATATAGACTAATTGGGGGACGCCAAGTCTAATGCACTTGGTTTGGTGTCTCTAGCACCACCAGGTCCTGAGATATAGCCGTGCACCACTATGGTTGAGTTTTGTGTTAAGATTAGGGTTAGGGCTACAGCAGGTATAAGGATAAATGCGAAAGTGCACCCCGGGGGGCACTTTGTTTGTGTAGGTCCTAGGAGGCTGAAATTGGGTATATAGACTAATTGGGGGACGCCAAGTCTAATGCACTTGGTTTGGTGTCTCTAGCACCACCAGGTCCTGAGATATAGCCGTGCACCACTATGGTTGAGTTTTGTGTTAAGATTAGGGTTAGGGCTACAGCAGGTATAAGGATAAATGCGAAAGTGCACCCCGGGGGGCACTTTGTTTGTGTAGGTCCTAGGAGGCTGAAATTGGGTATATAGACTAATTTGGGGACGCCAAGTCTAATGCACTTGGTTTGGTGTCTCTAGCACCACCAGGTCCTGAGATATAGCCGTGCACCACTATGGTTGAGTTTTGTGTTAAGATTAGGGTTAGGGCTACAGCAGGTATAAGGATAAATGCGAAAGTGCACCCCGGGGTGCACTTTGTTTGTGTAGGTCCTAGGAGGCTGAAATTGGGTATATAGACTAATTGGGGGACGCCAAGTCTAATGCACTTGGTTTGGTGTCTCTAGCACCACCAGGTCCTGAGATATAGCCGTGCACCACTATGGTTGAGTTTTGTGTTAAGATTAGGGTTAGGGCTACAGCAGGTATAAGGATAAATGCGAAAGTGCACCCCGGGGTGCACTTTGTTTGTGTAGGTCCTAGGAGGCTGAAATTGGGTATATAGACTAATTGGGGGACGCCGAGTCTAATGCACTTGGTTTGGTGTCTCTAGCACCACCAGGTCCTGAGATATAGGCGTGCACCATTTAAGGTTAAGTTTTGACTTAGGTTAGGGTTAGGGTTACAGCAGGTATAAGGATAAATGCGAAAGTGCACCCCGGGGTGCACTTTGTTTGTGTAGGTCCTAGGAGGCTGAAATTGGGTATATAGCCTAATTGGGGGACGCCGAGTCTAATGCACTTGGTTTGGTGTCTCTAGCACCACCAGGTCCTGAGATATAGGCGTGCACCATTTAAGGTTAAGTTTTGACTTAGGTTAGGGTTAGGGTTACAGCAGGTATAAGGATAAATGCGAAAGTGCACCCCGGGGTTAGGGTTAGGGTTAGGGTTAGGGTTAGGTTAGGGTAAAATAATCCGCTGCCCCGGGAAGAACCCGGAACCAGCGTTGTGCACGGGCCAGCCACTCAGGCCTCATTTTCAGCCTCCTCCACTATGACGGTCGACCGGTGTCGCCTGTTTAAATTTTAAGAGCTAAAGACTTTGCTTTTAGCTAAATTGTTGTAAAGACCCTCCATGAGCCGAGATACCCGCTTAAGGGTTAAGATTTAAATCAGGGCCTGGGGGTTGAGATTCGGGGTCATTTCTAGTTAAAGTTAGGCCATTGTACGACGAAGGCTAGGGTTAGGGTTAGGGTTAGGGTTAGGGTTAGGGTTAGGGTTAGGTATAAGGATAAATGCGAAAGTGCACCCCGGGGTGCACTTTGTTTGTGTAGGTCCTAGGAGGCTGAAATTGGGTATATAGACTAATTGGGGGACGCCAAGTCTAATGCACTTGGTTTGGTGTCTCTAGCACCACCAGGTCCTGAGATATAGCCGTGCACCACTATGGTTGAGTTTTGTGTTAAGATTAGGGTTAGGGCTACAGCAGGTATAAGGATAAATGCGAAAGTGCACCCCGGGGTGCACTTTGTTTGTGTAGGTCCTAGGAGGCTGAAATTGGGTATATAGACTAATTGGGGGACGCCAAGTCTAATGCACTTGGTTTGGTGTCTCTAGCACCACCAGGTCCTGAGATATAGCCGTGCACCACTATGGTTGAGTTTTGTGTTAAGATTAGGGTTAGGGCTACAGCAGGTATAAGGATAAATGCGAAAGTGCACCCCGGGGTGCACTTTGTTTGTGTAGGTCCTAGGAGGCTGAAATTGGGTATATAGACTAATTGGGGGACGCCAAGTCTAATGCACTTGGTTTGGTGTCTCTAGCACCACCAGGTCCTGAGATATAGCCGTGCACCACTATGGTTGAGTTTTGTGTTAAGATTAGGGTTAGGGCTACAGCAGGTATAAGGATAAATGCGAAAGTGCACCCCGGGGTGCACTTTGTTTGTGTAGGTCCTAGGAGGCTGAAATTGGGTATATAGACTAATTGGGGGACGCCAAGTCTAATGCACTTGGTTTGGTGTCTCTAGCACCACCAGGTCCTGAGATATAGCCGTGCACCACTATGGTTGAGTTTTGTGTTAAGATTAGGGTTAGGGCTACAGCAGGTATAAGGATAAATGCGAAAGTGCACCCCGGGGTGCACTTTGTTTGTGTAGGTCCTAGGAGGCTGAAATTGGGTATATAGACTAATTGGGGGACGCCGAGTCTAATGCACTTGGTTTGGTGTCTCTAGCACCACCAGGTCCTGAGATATAGGCGTGCACCATTTAAGGTTAAGTTTTGACTTAGGTTAGGGTTAGGGTTACAGCAGGTATAAGGATAAATGCGAAAGTGCACCCCGGGGTGCACTTTGTTTGTGTAGGTCCTAGGAGGCTGAAATTGGGTATATAGACTAATTGGGGGACGCCGAGTCTAATGCACTTGGTTTGGTGTCTCTAGCACCACCAGGTCCTGAGATATAAGCGTGCACCATTTAAGGTTAAGTTTTGACTTAGGTTAGGGTTAGGGTTACAGCAGGTATAAGGATAAATGCGAAAGTGCACCCCGGGGTGCACTTTGTTTGTGTAGGTCCTAGGAGGCTGAAATTGGGTATATAGACTAATTGGGGGACGCCGAGTCTAATGCACTTGGTTTGGTGTCTCTAGCACCACCAGGTCCTGAGATATAAGCGTGCACCATTTAAGGTTAAGTTTTGACTTAGGTTAGGGTTAGGGTTACAGCAGGTATAAGGATAAATGCGAAAGTGCACCCCGGGGTGCACTTTGTTTGTGTAGGTCCTAGGAGGCTGAAATTGGGTATATAGACTAATTGGGGGACGCCGAGTCTAATGCACTTGGTTTGGTGTCTCTAGCACCACCAGGTCCTGAGATATAGGCGTGCACCTCTATGGTTGAGTTTTGGGTAAAGTTAGGGTTTAGGGTTACGATAGGGCTACAGCAGGTATAAGGATAAATGCGAAAGTGCACCCCGGGGTGCACTTTGTTTGTGTAGGTCCTAGGAGGCTGAAATTGGGTATATAGACTAATTGGGGGACGCCGAGTCTAATGCACTTGGTTTGGTGTCTCTAGCACCACCAGGTCCTGAGATATAAGCGTGCACCATTTAAGGTTAAGTTTTGACTTAGGTTAGGGTTAGGGTTACAGCAGGTATAAGGATAAATGCGAAAGTGCACCCCGGGGTGCACTTTGTTTGTGTAGGTCCTAGGAGGCTGAAATTGGGTATATAGACTAATTGGGGGACGCCGAGTCTAATGCACTTGGTTTGGTGTCTCTAGCACCACCAGGTCCTGAGATATAGGCATGCACCATTTAAGGTTATGTTTTGACTTAGGTTAGGGTTAGGGTTACAGCAGGGTATAAGGATAAATGCGAAAGTGCACCCCGGGGTGCACTTTGTTTGTGTAGGTCCTAGGAGGCTGAAATTGGGTATATAGACTAATTGGGGGACGCCGAGTCTAATGCACTTGGTTTGGTGTCTCTAGCACCACCAGATCCTGAGATATAGCCGTGCACCTAGGGTTAGGGTTAGGGTTAGGGTTAGGGTTAGGGTTAGGGTTAGGGTTAGGGTTAGGGTTAGGTATAAGGATAAATGCGAAAGTGCACCCCGGGGTGCACTTTGTTTGTGTAGGTCCTAGGAGGCTGAAATTGGGTATATAGACTAATTGGGGGACGCCGAGTCTAATGCACTTGGTTTGGTGTCTCTAGCACCACCAGGTCCTGAGATATAGGCATGCACCATTTAAGGTTAAGTTTTGACTTAGGTTAGGGTTATTGAGTTATCCCAGGGGCCAGTGTTAAAAAACTCGGAGTTATCCCAGGGGCCAGGTCTTTTAAACTTGCGTCGGGAAGGGGTTTAGTCAGTATAGGGGGGCTTAAGTGTGGGTGCCCGGGGCCCCCTGGTGCGCCAGGTTCACTGGGGCTAATATCCAAGGGGCCAGGCCGGTCCCAGGGCCCCGGGAACGGGTGCCCCTTGGCCGGGCAGTGGAGGGCGCTATTCCCCCTTGGGGTTGGGCGGGTGTATCTCGGCGGCCGTTGGGGCTAGAGAGCTGGGGGAGGGCTCGTTGGATAGGTCGGGGCGAGCCCCAGAAGCCTGTCGAGTTTGGCGGGGGTGGGTCGCTCGTGGCGCCCGCTAGCGGCCGGTAAGCTCCGGGGCCTTTTCGGGTGTATCTCCCCGGCCCTTGGGGCTAGAGAGCTGGGGGAGGTCCCGTTGGAAAGGCCCGGTGGAGCCCGAGAAGGCTGGTGATTTTGGCGGGGGTAGGTCGCTCGGTCCGGCCGGTAAGCGGCGCTAAAGTTCCCGGGGTTCGAGCCGGTGTATCTCCGCGGCCCTTGGGGCTAGAGAGCTGGGGGAGGTCTCGTTCGATAGGTCCGGTGGGATCCCAGACGGCTGGCGAGTTTGGCGGGGCTGGGTCGCTCGTAGCGCCCGCTAGCGGCCGGTAAGCTCCGGGGCCTTTTCGGGTGTATCTCCCGGGCCCTTGGGGCTAGCGGGCTGGGGGAGGTCTCGTTGAAAAGGTCCGGTGGAGCCCCAGAAGGCTGGTGAGTTTGGCGGGGGTGAGTCGCTCGGGGCGCCCGCTAGCGGCCAGCAAGCTCCGGGGCCTTTTCGGGTGTATCTCCCCGGCCCTTGGGGCTAGGGAGCTGGGGGAGGGCTCGTTGGAAAGGTCGGGGCGAGCCCCAGAAGGCTGCCGAGTTTGGTGGGGCTGGGACTTAAGGGGAGTCCCATGGGCGTTTAAACCTATTGGGTGTCCAATAGAGTCAAAGCCTAACCCCAAGAGGCTAAGGGTTAGGGGGGTGTGGGTGACTGGTGTGTCCGCCCTAGGGGTGCCTGTGGCTGGGGTAAGTGGATTTCCTCCAGGCGGGCTTGGCCTGAGGCTGGGCAAAAAGCCCTAGTCAACTTAATCACTAAAATATTCAAAGTCCACCCTAGGGTTTGGGTGGGTGTATCTCCCCGGGGTTAGGGTTAGGGTTAGGGTTAGGTATAAGGATAAATGCGAAAGTGCACCCCGGGGTGCACTTGTTTGTGTAGGTCCTAGGAGGCTGAAATTGGGTATATAGACTAATTGGGGGACGCCGAGTCTAATGCACTTGGTTTGGTGTCTCTAGCACCACCAGGTCCTGAGATATAGGCATGCACCATTTAAGGTTAAGTTTTGACTTAGGTTAGGGTTATTGAGTTATCCCAGGGGCCAGTGTTAAAAAACTCGGAGTTATCCCAGGGGCCAGGTCTTTTAAACTTGCGTCGGGAAGGGGTTTAGTCAGTATAGGGGGGCTTAAGTGTGGGTGCCCGGGGCCCCCTGGTGCGCCAGGGTTAGGGTTAGGGTTAGGGTTAGGGTTAGGGTTAGGGTTAGGGTTAGGGTTAGGGTTAGGGTTAGGGTTAGGGTTAGGGTTAGGGTTAGGGTTAGGGTTAGGGTTAGGGTTAGGGTTAGGGTTAGGGTTAGGGTTAGGGTTAGGGTTAGGGTTAGGGTTAGGTATAAGGATAAATGCGAAAGTGCACCCCGGGGTGCACTTTGTTTGTGTAGGTCCTAGGAGGCTGAAATTGGGTATATAGACTAATTGGGGGACGCCGAGTCTAATGCACTTGGTTTGGTGTCTCTAGCACCACCAGGTCCTGAGATATAGGCATGCACCATTTAAGGTTAAGTTTTCACTTAGGTTAGGGTTATTGAGTTATCCCAGGGGCCAGTGTTAAAAAACTCGGAGTTATCCCAGGGGCCAGGTCTTTTAAACTTGCGTCGGGAAGGGGTTTAGTCAGTATAGGGGGGCTTAAGTGTGGGTGCCCGGGGCCCCCTGGTGCGCCAGGTTCACTGGGGCTAACCCTAGGGCCCCGGGAACGGGTGCCCCTTGGCCGGGCAGTGGAGGGCGCTATTCCCCCTTGGGGTTGGGCGGGTGTATCTCGGCGGCCGTTGGGGCTAGAGAGCTGGGGGAGGGCTCGTTGGATAGGTCGGGGCGAGCCCCAGACGCCTGTCGAGTTTGGCGGGGGTGGGTCGCTCGTGGCGCCCGCTAGCGGCCGGTAAGCTCCGGGGCCTTTTCGGGTGTATCTCCCCGGCCCTTGGGGCTAGAGAGCTGGGGGAGGTCCCGTTGGAAAGGCCCGGTGGAGCCCGAGAAGGCTGGTGATTTTGGCGGGGGTAGGTTGCTCGGTCCGGCCGGTAAGCGGCGCTAAAGTTCCCGGGGTTCGAGCCGGTGTATCTCCGCGGCCCTTGGGGCTAGAGAGCTGGGGGAGGTCTCGTTCGATAGGTCCGGTGGGGTCCCAGACGGCTGGCGAGTTTGGCGGGGCTGGGTCGCTCGTAGCGCCCGCTAGCGGCCGGTAAGCTCCGGGGCCTTTTCGGGTGTATCTCCCGGGCCCTTGGGGCTAGCGGGCTGGGGGAGGTCTCGTTGAAAAGGTCCGGTGGAGCCCCAGAAGGCTGGTGAGTTTGGCGGGGGTGAGTCGCTCGGGGCGCCCGCTAGCGGCCAGCAAGCTCCGGGGCCTTTTCGGGTGTATCTCCCCGGCCCTTGGGGCTAGGGAGCTGGGGGAGGGCTCGTTGGAAAGGTCGGGGCGAGCCCCAGAAGGCTGCCGAGTTTGGTGGGGCTGGGACTTAAGGGGAGTCCCATGGGCGTTTAAACCTATTGGGTGTCCAATAGAGTCAAAGCCTAACCCCAAGAGGCTAAGGGTTAGGGGGGTGTGGGTGACTGGTGTGTCCGCCCTAGGGGTGCCTGTGGCTGGGGTAAGTGGATTTCCTCCAGGCGGGCTTGGCCTGAGGCTGGGCAAAAAGCCCTAGTCAACTTAATCACTAAAATATTCAAAGTCCACCCTAGGGTTTGGGTGGGTGTATCTCCCCGGGGTTAGGGTTAGGGTTAGGTATAAGGATAAATGCGAAAGTGCACCCCGGGGTGCACTTTGTTTGTGTAGGTCCTAGGAGGCTGAAATTGGGTATATAGCCTAATTGGGGGACGCCGAGTCTAATGCACTTGGTTTGGTGTCTCTAGCACCACCAGGTCCTGAGATATAGGCATGCACCATTTAAGGTTAAGTTTTGACTTAGGTTAGGGTTAGGGTTAGGGTTAGGGTTAGGTATAAGGATAAATGCGAAAGTGCACCCCGGGGTGCACTTTGTTTGTGTAGGTCCTAGGAGGCTGAAATTGGGTATATAGCCTAATTGGGGGACGCCGAGTCTAATGCACTTGGTTTGGTGTCTCTAGCACCACCAGGTCCTGAGATATAGGCGTGCACCATTTAAGGTTAAGTTTTGACTTAGGTTAGGGTTAGGGTTACAGCAGGTATAAGGATAAATGCGAAAGTGCACCCCGGGGTGCACTTTGTTTGTGTAGGTCCTAGGAGGCTGAAATTGGGTATATAGCCTAATTGGGGGACGCCGAGTCTAATGCACTTGGTTTGGTGTCTCTAGCACCACCAGGTCCTGAGATATAGGCGTGCACCATTTAAGGTTAAGTTTTGACTTAGGTTAGGGTTAGGGTTACAGCAGGTATAAGGATAAATGCGAAAGTGCACCCCGGGGTGCACTTTGTTTGTGTAGGTCCTAGGAGGCTGAAATTGGGTATATAGCCTAATTGGGGGACGCCGAGTCTAATGCACTTGGTTTGGTGTCTCTAGCACCACCAGGTCCTGAGATATAGGCGTGCACCATTTAAGGTTAAGTTTTGACTTAGGTTAGGGTTAGGGTTACAGCAGGTATAAGGATAAATGCGAAAGTGCACCCCGGGGTGCACTTTGTTTGTGTAGGTCCTAGGAGGCTGAAATTGGGTATATAGACTAATTGGGGGACGCCGAGTCTAATGCACTTGGTTTGGTGTCTCTAGCACCACCAGGTCCTGAGATATAGGCATGCACCATTTAAGGTTAAGTTTTGACTTAGGTTAGGGTTATTGAGTTATCCCAGGGGCCAGTGTTAAAAAACTCGGAGTTATCCCAGGGGCCAGGTCTTTTAAACTTGCGTCGGGAAGGGGTTTAGTCAGTATAGGGGGGCTTAAGTGTGGGTGCCCGGGGCCCCCTGGTGCGCCAGGTTCACTGGGGCTAATATCCAAGGGGCCAGGCCGGTCCCAGGGCCCCGGGAACGGGTGCCCCTTGGCCGGGCAGTGGAGGGCGCTATTCCCCCTTGGGGTTGGGCGGGTGTATTTCGGCGGCCGTTGGGGCTAGAGAGCTGCGGGAGGGCTCGTTGGATAGGTCGGGGCGAGCCCCAGAAGCCTGTCGAGTTTGGCGGGGGTGGGTCGCTCGTGGCGCCCGCTAGCGGCCGGTAAGCTCCGGGGCCTTTTCGGGTGTATCTCCCCGGCCCTTGGGGCTAGAGAGCTGGGGGAGGTCCCGTTGGAAAGGCCCGGTGGAGCCCGAGAAGGCTGGTGATTTTGGCGGGGGTAGGTCGCTCGGTCCGGCCGGTAAGCGGCGCTAAAATTCCCGGGGTTCGAGCCGGTGTATCTCCGCGGCCCTTGGGGCTAGAGAGCTGCGGGAGGTCTCGTTCGATAGGTCCGGTGGGGTCCCAGACGGCTGGCGAGTTTGGCGGGGCTGGGTCGCTCGTAGCGCCCGCTAGCGGCCGGTAAGCTCCGGGGCCTTTTCGGGTGTATCTCCCGGGCCCTTGGGGCTAGCGGGCTGGGGGAGGTCTCGTTGAAAAGGTCCGGTGGAGCCCCAGAAGGCTGGTGAGTTTGGCGGGGGTGAGTCGCTCGGGGCGCCCGCTAGCGGCCAGCAAGCTCCGGGGCCTTTTCGGGTGTATCTCCCCGGCCCTTGGGGCTAGGGAGCTGGGGGAGGGCTCGTTGGAAAGGTCGGGGCGAGCCCCAGAAGGCTGCCGAGTTTGGTGGGGCTGGGACTTAAGGGGAGTCCCATGGGCGTTTAAACCTATTGGGTGTCCAATAGAGTCAAAGCCTAACCCCAAGAGGCTAAGGGTTAGGGGGGTGTGGGTGACTGGTGTGTCCGCCCTAGGGGTGCCTGTGGCTGGGGTAAGTGGATTTCCTCCAGGCGGGCTTGGCCTGAGGCTGGGCAAAAAGCCCTAGTCAACTTAATCACTAAAATATTCAAAGTCCACCCTAGGGTTTGGGTGGGTGTATCTCCCCGGGGTTAGGGTTAGGGTTAGGTATAAGGATAAATGCGAAAGTGCACCCCGGGGTGCACTTTGTTTGTGTAGGTCCTAGGAGGCTGAAATTGGGTATATAGCCTAATTGGGGGACGCCGAGTCTAATGCACTTGGTTTGGTGTCTCTAGCACCACCAGGTCCTGAGATATAGGCATGCACCATTTAAGGTTAAGTTTTGACTTAGGTTAGGGTTAGGGTTAGGGTTAGGGTTAGGTATAAGGATAAATGCGAAAGTGCACCCCGGGGTGCACTTTGTTTGTGTAGGTCCTAGGAGGCTGAAATTGGGTATATAGCCTAATTGGGGGACGCCGAGTCTAATGCACTTGGTTTGGTGTCTCTAGCACCACCAGGTCCTGAGATATAGGCGTGCACCATTTAAGGTTAAGTTTTGACTTAGGTTAGGGTTAGGGTTACAGCAGGTATAAGGATAAATGCGAAAGTGCACCCCGGGGTGCACTTTGTTTGTGTAGGTCCTAGGAGGCTGAAATTGGGTATATAGCCTAATTGGGGGACGCCGAGTCTAATGCACTTGGTTTGGTGTCTCTAGCACCACCAGGTCCTGAGATATAGGCGTGCACCATTTAAGGTTAAGTTTTGACTTAGGTTAGGGTTAGGGTTACAGCAGGTATAAGGATAAATGCGAAAGTGCACCCCGGGGTGCACTTTGTTTGTGTAGGTCCTAGGAGGCTGAAATTGGGTATATAGCCTAATTGGGGGACGCCGAGTCTAATGCACTTGGTTTGGTGTCTCTAGCACCACCAGGTCCTGAGATATAGGCGTGCACCATTTAAGGTTAAGTTTTGACTTAGGTTAGGGTTAGGGTTACAGCAGGTATAAGGATAAATGCGAAAGTGCACCCCGGGGTGCACTTTGTTTGTGTAGGTCCTAGGAGGCTGAAATTGGGTATATAGACTAATTGGGGGACGCCGAGTCTAATGCACTTGGTTTGGTGTCTCTAGCACCACCAGGTCCTGAGATATAGGCGTGCACCATTTAAGGTTAAGTTTTGACTTAGGTTAGGGTTATTGAGTTATCCCAGGGGCCAGTGTTAAAAAACTCGGAGTTATCCCAGGGGCCAGGTCTTTTAAACTTGCGTCGGGAAGGGGTTTAGTCAGTATAGGGGGGCTTAAGTGTGGGTGCCCGGGGCCCCCTGGTGCGCCAGGTTCACTGGGGCTAATATCCAAGGGGCCAGGCCGGTCCCAGGGCCCCGGGAACGGGTGCCCCTTGGCCGGGCAGTGGAGGGCGCTATTCCCCCTTGGGGTTGGGCGGGTGTATTTCGGCGGCCGTTGGGGCTAGAGAGCTGCGGGAGGGCTCGTTGGATAGGTCGGGGCGAGCCCCAGAAGCCTGTCGAGTTTGGCGGGGGTGGGTCGCTCGTGGCGCCCGCTAGCGGCCGGTAAGCTCCGGGGCCTTTTCGGGTGTATCTCCCCGGCCCTTGGGGCTAGAGAGCTGGGGGAGGTCCCGTTGGAAAGGCCCGGTGGAGCCCGAGAAGGCTGGTGATTTTGGCGGGGGTAGGTCGCTCGGTCCGGCCGGTAAGCGGCGCTAAAATTCCCGGGGTTCGAGCCGGTGTATCTCCGCGGCCCTTGGGGCTAGAGAGCTGCGGGAGGTCTCGTTCGATAGGTCCGGTGGGGTCCCAGACGGCTGGCGAGTTTGGCGGGGCTGGGTCGCTCGTAGCGCCCGCTAGCGGCCGGTAAGCTCCGGGGCCTTTTCGGGTGTATCTCCCGGGCCCTTGGGGCTAGCGGGCTGGGGGAGGTCTCGTTGAAAAGGTCCGGTGGAGCCCCAGAAGGCTGGTGAGTTTGGCGGGGGTGAGTCGCTCGGGGCGCCCGCTAGCGGCCAGCAAGCTCCGGGGCCTTTTCGGGTGTATCTCCCCGGCCCTTGGGGCTAGGGAGCTGGGGGAGGGCTCGTTGGAAAGGTCGGGGCGAGCCCCAGAAGGCTGCCGAGTTTGGTGGGGCTGGGACTTAAGGGGAGTCCCATGGGCGTTTAAACCTATTGGGTGTCCAATAGAGTCAAAGCCTAACCCCAAGAGGCTAAGGGTTAGGGGGGTGTGGGTGACTGGTGTGTCCGCCCTAGGGGTGCCTGTGGCTGGGGTAAGTGGATTTCCTCCAGGCGGGCTTGGCCTGAGGCTGGGCAAAAAGCCCTAGTCAACTTAATCACTAAAATATTCAAAGTCCACCCTAGGGTTTGGGTGGGTGTATCTCCCCGGGGTTAGGGATAGGGTTAGGGTTAGGTATAAGGATAAATGCGAAAGTGCACCCCGGGGTGCACTTTGTTTGTGTAGGTCCTAGGAGGCTGAAATTGGGTATATAGACTAATTGGGGGACGCCGAGTCGAATGCACTTGGTTTGGTGTCTCTAGCACCACCAGGTCCTGAGATATAGGCATGCACCATTTAAGGTTAAGTTTTGACTTAGGTTAGGGTTAGGGTTAGGGTTAGGGTTAGGTATAAGGATAAATGCGAAAGTGCACCCCGGGGTGCACTTTGTTTGTGTAGGTCCTAGGAGGCTGAAATTGGGTATATAGCCTAATTGGGGGACGCCGAGTCTAATGCACTTGGTTTGGTGTCTCTAGCACCACCAGGTCCTGAGATATAGGCGTGCACCATTTAAGGTTAAGTTTTGACTTAGGTTAGGGTTAGGGTTACAGCAGGTATAAGGATAAATGCGAAAGTGCACCCCGGGGTGCACTTTGTTTGTGTAGGTCCTAGGAGGCTGAAATTGGGTATATAGCCTAATTGGGGGACGCCGAGTCTAATGCACTTGGTTTGGTGTCTCTAGCACCACCAGGTCCTGAGATATAGGCGTGCACCATTTAAGGTTAAGTTTTGACTTAGGTTAGGGTTAGGGTTACAGCAGGTATAAGGATAAATGCGAAAGTGCACCCCGGGGTGCACTTTGTTTGTGTAGGTCCTAGGAGGCTGAAATTGGGTATATAGCCTAATTGGGGGACGCCGAGTCTAATGCACTTGGTTTGGTGTCTCTAGCACCACCAGGTCCTGAGATATAGGCGTGCACCATTTAAGGTTAAGTTTTGACTTAGGTTAGGGTTAGGGTTACAGCAGGTATAAGGATAAATGCGAAAGTGCACCCCGGGGTGCACTTTGTTTGTGTAGGTCCTAGGAGGCTGAAATTGGGTATATAGACTAATTGGGGGACGCCGAGTCTAATGCACTTGGTTTGGTGTCTCTAGCACCACCAGGTCCTGAGATATAGGCGTGCACCATTTAAGGTTAAGTTTTGACTTAGGTTAGGGTTATTGAGTTATCCCAGGGGCCAGTGTTAAAAAACTCGGAGTTATCCCAGGGGCCAGGTCTTTTAAACTTGCGTCGGGAAGGGGTTTAGTCAGTATAGGGGGGCTTAAGTGTGGGTGCCCGGGGCCCCCTGGTGCGCCAGGTTCACTGGGGCTAATATCCAAGGGGCCAGGCCGGTCCCAGGGCCCCGGGAACGGGTGCCCCTTGGCCGGGCAGTGGAGGGCGCTATTCCCCCTTGGGGTTGGGCGGGTGTATTTCGGCGGCCGTTGGGGCTAGAGAGCTGGGGGAGGGCTCGTTGGATAGGTCGGGGCGAGCCCCAGAAGCCTGTCGAGTTTGGCGGGGGTGGGTCGCTCGTGGCGCCCGCTAGCGGCCGGTAAGCTCCGGGGCCTTTTCGGGTGTATCTCCCCGGCCCTTGGGGCTAGAGAGCTGGGGGAGGTCCCGTTGGAAAGGCCCGGTGGAGCCCGAGAAGGCTGGTGATTTTGGCGGGGGTAGGTCGCTCGGTCCGGCCGGTAAGCGGCGCTAAAATTCCCGGGGTTCGAGCCGGTGTATCTCCGCGGCCCTTGGGGCTAGAGAGCTGCGGGAGGTCTCGTTCGATAGGTCCGGTGGGGTCCCAGACGGCTGGCGAGTTTGGCGGGGCTGGGTCGCTCGTAGCGCCCGCTAGCGGCCGGTAAGCTCCGGGGCCTTTTCGGGTGTATCTCCCGGGCCCTTGGGGCTAGCGGGCTGGGGGAGGTCTCGTTGAAAAGGTCCGGTGGAGCCCCAGAAGGCTGGTGAGTTTGGCGGGGGTGAGTCGCTCGGGGCGCCCGCTAGCGGCCAGCAAGCTCCGGGGCCTTTTCGGGTGTATCTCCCCGGCCCTTGGGGCTAGGGAGCTGGGGGAGGGCTCGTTGGAAAGGTCGGGGCGAGCCCCAGAAGGCTGCCGAGTTTGGTGGGGCTGGGACTTAAGGGGAGTCCCATGGGCGTTTAAACCTATTGGGTGTCCAATAGAGTCAAAGCCTAACCCCAAGAGGCTAAGGGTTAGGGGGGTGTGGGTGACTGGTGTGTCCGCCCTAGGGGTGCCTGTGGCTGGGGTAAGTGGATTTCCTCCAGGCGGGCTTGGCCTGAGGCTGGGCAAAAAGCCCTAGTCAACTTAATCACTAAAATATTCAAAGTCCACCCTAGGGTTTGGGTGGGTGTATCTCCCCGGGGTTAGGGATAGGGTTAGGGTTAGGTATAAGGATAAATGCGAAAGTGCACCCCGGGGTGCACTTTGTTTGTGTAGGTCCTAGGAGGCTGAAATTGGGTATATAGACTAATTGGGGGACGCCGAGTCGAATGCACTTGGTTTGGTGTCTCTAGCACCACCAGGTCCTGAGATATAGGCATGCACCATTTAAGGTTAAGTTTTGACTTAGGTTAGGGTTAGGGTTAGGGTTAGGGTTAGGTATAAGGATAAATGCGAAAGTGCACCCCGGGGTGCACTTTGTTTGTGTAGGTCCTAGGAGGCTGAAATTGGGTATATAGCCTAATTGGGGGACGCCGAGTCTAATGCACTTGGTTTGGTGTCTCTAGCACCACCAGGTCCTGAGATATAGGCGTGCACCATTTAAGGTTAAGTTTTGACTTAGGTTAGGGTTAGGGTTACAGCAGGTATAAGGATAAATGCGAAAGTGCACCCCGGGGTGCACTTTGTTTGTGTAGGTCCTAGGAGGCTGAAATTGGGTATATAGCCTAATTGGGGGACGCCGAGTCTAATGCACTTGGTTTGGTGTCTCTAGCACCACCAGGTCCTGAGATATAGGCGTGCACCATTTAAGGTTAAGTTTTGACTTAGGTTAGGGTTAGGGTTACAGCAGGTATAAGGATAAATGCGAAAGTGCACCCCGGGGTGCACTTTGTTTGTGTAGGTCCTAGGAGGCTGAAATTGGGTATATAGCCTAATTGGGGGACGCCGAGTCTAATGCACTTGGTTTGGTGTCTCTAGCACCACCAGGTCCTGAGATATAGGCGTGCACCATTTAAGGTTAAGTTTTGACTTAGGTTAGGGTTAGGGTTACAGCAGGTATAAGGATAAATGCGAAAGTGCACCCCGGGGTGCACTTTGTTTGTGTAGGTCCTAGGAGGCTGAAATTGGGTATATAGCCTAATTGGGGGACGCCGAGTCTAATGCACTTGGTTTGGTGTCTCTAGCACCACCAGGTCCTGAGATATAGGCGTGCACCATTTAAGGTTAAGTTTTGACTTAGGTTAGGGTTAGGGTTACAGCAGGTATAAGGATAAATGCGAAAGTGCACCCCGGGGTGCACTTTGTTTGTGTAGGTCCTAGGAGGCTGAAATTGGGTATATAGACTAATTGGGGGACGCCGAGTCTAATGCACTTGGTTTGGTGTCTCTAGCACCACCAGGTCCTGAGATATAGGCATGCACCATTTAAGGTTAAGTTTTCACTTAGGTTAGGGTTATTGAGTTATCCCAGGGGCCAGTGTTAAAAAACTCGGAGTTATCCCAGGGGCCAGGTCTTTTAAACTTGCGTCGGGAAGGGGTTTAGTCAGTATAGGGGGGCTTAAGTGTGGGTGCCCGGGGCCCCCTGGTGCGCCAGGTTCACTGGGGCTAATATCCAAGGGGCCAGGCCGGTCCCAGGGCCCCGGGAACGGGTGCCCCTTGGCCGGGCAGTGGAGGGCGCTATTCCCCCTTGGGGTTGGGCGGGTGTATTTCGGCGGCCGTTGGGGCTAGAGAGCTGCGGGAGGGCTCGTTGGATAGGTCGGGGCGAGCCCCAGAAGCCTGTCGAGTTTGGCGGGGGTGGGTCGCTCGTGGCGCCCGCTAGCGGCCGGTAAGCTCCGGGGCCTTTTCGGGTGTATCTCCCCGGCCCTTGGGGCTAGAGAGCTGGGGGAGGTCCCGTTGGAAAGGCCCGGTGGAGCCCGAGAAGGCTGGTGATTTTGGCGGGGGTAGGTCGCTCGGTCCGGCCGGTAAGCGGCGCTAAAATTCCCGGGGTTCGAGCCGGTGTATCTCCGCGGCCCTTGGGGCTAGAGAGCTGCGGGAGGTCTCGTTCGATAGGTCCGGTGGGGTCCCAGACGGCTGGCGAGTTTGGCGGGGCTGGGTCGCTCGTAGCGCCCGCTAGCGGCCGGTAAGCTCCGGGGCCTTTTCGGGTGTATCTCCCGGGCCCTTGGGGCTAGCGGGCTGGGGGAGGTCTCGTTGAAAAGGTCCGGTGGAGCCCCAGAAGGCTGGTGAGTTTGGCGGGGGTGAGTCGCTCGGGGCGCCCGCTAGCGGCCAGCAAGCTCCGGGGCCTTTTCGGGTGTATCTCCCCGGCCCTTGGGGCTAGGGAGCTGGGGGAGGGCTCGTTGGAAAGGTCGGGGCGAGCCCCAGAAGGCTGCCGAGTTTGGTGGGGCTGGGACTTAAGGGGAGTCCCATGGGCGTTTAAACCTATTGGGTGTCCAATAGAGTCAAAGCCTAACCCCAAGAGGCTAAGGGTTAGGGGGGTGTGGGTGACTGGTGTGTCCGCCCTAGGGGTGCCTGTGGCTGGGGTAAGTGGATTTCCTCCAGGCGGGCTTGGCCTGAGGCTGGGCAAAAAGCCCTAGTCAACTTAATCACTAAAATATTCAAAGTCCACCCTAGGGTTTGGGTGGGTGTATCTCCCCGGGGTTAGGGTTAGGGTTAGGTATAAGGATAAATGCGAAAGTGCACCCCGGGGTGCACTTTGTTTGTGTAGGTCCTAGGAGGCTGAAATTGGGTATATAGCCTAATTGGGGGACGCCGAGTCTAATGCACTTGGTTTGGTGTCTCTAGCACCACCAGGTCCTGAGATATAGGCATGCACCATTTAAGGTTAAGTTTTGACTTAGGTTAGGGTTAGGGTTAGGGTTAGGGTTAGGTATAAGGATAAATGCGAAAGTGCACCCCGGGGTGCACTTTGTTTGTGTAGGTCCTAGGAGGCTGAAATTGGGTATATAGCCTAATTGGGGGACGCCGAGTCTAATGCACTTGGTTTGGTGTCTCTAGCACCACCAGGTCCTGAGATATAGGCGTGCACCATTTAAGGTTAAGTTTTGACTTAGGTTAGGGTTAGGGTTACAGCAGGTATAAGGATAAATGCGAAAGTGCACCCCGGGGTGCACTTTGTTTGTGTAGGTCCTAGGAGGCTGAAATTGGGTATATAGCCTAATTGGGGGACGCCGAGTCTAATGCACTTGGTTTGGTGTCTCTAGCACCACCAGGTCCTGAGATATAGGCGTGCACCATTTAAGGTTAAGTTTTGACTTAGGTTAGGGTTAGGGTTACAGCAGGTATAAGGATAAATGCGAAAGTGCACCCCGGGGTGCACTTTGTTTGTGTAGGTCCTAGGAGGCTGAAATTGGGTATATAGCCTAATTGGGGGACGCCGAGTCTAATGCACTTGGTTTGGTGTCTCTAGCACCACCAGGTCCTGAGATATAGGCGTGCACCATTTAAGGTTAAGTTTTGACTTAGGTTAGGGTTAGGGTTACAGCAGGTATAAGGATAAATGCGAAAGTGCACCCCGGGGTGCACTTTGTTTGTGTAGGTCCTAGGAGGCTGAAATTGGGTATATAGACTAATTGGGGGACGCCGAGTCTAATGCACTTGGTTTGGTGTCTCTAGCACCACCAGGTCCTGAGATATAGGCATGCACCATTTAAGGTTAAGTTTTGACTTAGGTTAGGGTTATTGAGTTATCCCAGGGGCCAGTGTTAAAAAACTCGGAGTTATCCCAGGGGCCAGGTCTTTTAAACTTGCGTCGGGAAGGGGTTTAGTCAGTATAGGGGGGCTTAAGTGTGGGTGCCCGGGGCCCCCTGGTGCGCCAGGTTCACTGGGGCTAATATCCAAGGGGCCAGGCCGGTCCCAGGGCCCCGGGAACGGGTGCCCCTTGGCCGGGCAGTGGAGGGCGCTATTCCCCCTTGGGGTTGGGCGGGTGTATTTCGGCGGCCGTTGGGGCTAGAGAGCTGGGGGAGGGCTCGTTGGATAGGTCGGGGCGAGCCCCAGAAGCCTGTCGAGTTTGGCGGGGGTGGGTCGCTCGTGGCGCCCGCTAGCGGCCGGTAAGCTCCGGGGCCTTTTCGGGTGTATCTCCCCGGCCCTTGGGGCTAGAGAGCTGGGGGAGGTCCCGTTGGAAAGGCCCGGTGGAGCCCGAGAAGGCTGGTGATTTTGGCGGGGGTAGGTCGCTCGGTCCGGCCGGTAAGCGGCGCTAAAATTCCCGGGGTTCGAGCCGGTGTATCTCCGCGGCCCTTGGGGCTAGAGAGCTGCGGGAGGTCTCGTTCGATAGGTCCGGTGGGGTCCCAGACGGCTGGCGAGTTTGGCGGGGCTGGGTCGCTCGTAGCGCCCGCTAGCGGCCGGTAAGCTCCGGGGCCTTTTCGGGTGTATCTCCCGGGCCCTTGGGGCTAGCGGGCTGGGGGAGGTCTCGTTGAAAAGGTCCGGTGGAGCCCCAGAAGGCTGGTGAGTTTGGCGGGGGTGAGTCGCTCGGGGCGCCCGCTAGCGGCCAGCAAGCTCCGGGGCCTTTTCGGGTGTATCTCCCCGGCCCTTGGGGCTAGGGAGCTGGGGGAGGGCTCGTTGGAAAGGTCGGGGCGAGCCCCAGAAGGCTGCCGAGTTTGGTGGGGCTGGGACTTAAGGGGAGTCCCATGGGCGTTTAAACCTATTGGGTGTCCAATAGAGTCAAAGCCTAACCCCAAGAGGCTAAGGGTTAGGGGGGTGTGGGTGACTGGTGTGTCCGCCCTAGGGGTGCCTGTGGCTGGGGTAAGTGGATTTCCTCCAGGCGGGCTTGGCCTGAGGCTGGGCAAAAAGCCCTAGTCAACTTAATCACTAAAATATTCAAAGTCCACCCTAGGGTTTGGGTGGGTGTATCTCCCCGGGGTTAGGGTTAGGGTTAGGTATAAGGATAAATGCGAAAGTGCACCCCGGGGTGCACTTTGTTTGTGTAGGTCCTAGGAGGCTGAAATTGGGTATATAGCCTAATTGGGGGACGCCGAGTCTAATGCACTTGGTTTGGTGTCTCTAGCACCACCAGGTCCTGAGATATAGGCATGCACCATTTAAGGTTAAGTTTTGACTTAGGTTAGGGTTAGGGTTAGGGTTAGGGTTAGGTATAAGGATAAATGCGAAAGTGCACCCCGGGGTGCACTTTGTTTGTGTAGGTCCTAGGAGGCTGAAATTGGGTATATAGCCTAATTGGGGGACGCCGAGTCTAATGCACTTGGTTTGGTGTCTCTAGCACCACCAGGTCCTGAGATATAGGCGTGCACCATTTAAGGTTAAGTTTTGACTTAGGTTAGGGTTAGGGTTACAGCAGGTATAAGGATAAATGCGAAAGTGCACCCCGGGGTGCACTTTGTTTGTGTAGGTCCTAGGAGGCTGAAATTGGGTATATAGCCTAATTGGGGGACGCCGAGTCTAATGCACTTGGTTTGGTGTCTCTAGCACCACCAGGTCCTGAGATATAGGCGTGCACCATTTAAGGTTAAGTTTTGACTTAGGTTAGGGTTAGGGTTACAGCAGGTATAAGGATAAATGCGAAAGTGCACCCCGGGGTGCACTTTGTTTGTGTAGGTCCTAGGAGGCTGAAATTGGGTATATAGCCTAATTGGGGGACGCCGAGTCTAATGCACTTGGTTTGGTGTCTCTAGCACCACCAGGTCCTGAGATATAGGCGTGCACCATTTAAGGTTAAGTTTTGACTTAGGTTAGGGTTAGGGTTACAGCAGGTATAAGGATAAATGCGAAAGTGCACCCCGGGGTGCACTTTGTTTGTGTAGGTCCTAGGAGGCTGAAATTGGGTATATAGCCTAATTGGGGGACGCCGAGTCTAATGCACTTGGTTTGGTGTCTCTAGCACCACCAGGTCCTGAGATATAGGCGTGCACCATTTAAGGTTAAGTTTTGACTTAGGTTAGGGTTAGGGTTACAGCAGGTATAAGGATAAATGCGAAAGTGCACCCCGGGGTGCACTTTGTTTGTGTAGGTCCTAGGAGGCTGAAATTGGGTATATAGACTAATTGGGGGACGCCGAGTCTAATGCACTTGGTTTGGTGTCTCTAGCACCACCAGGTCCTGAGATATAGGCATGCACCATTTAAGGTTAAGTTTTGACTTAGGTTAGGGTTATTGAGTTATCCCAGGGGCCAGTGTTAAAAAACTCGGAGTTATCCCAGGGGCCAGGTCTTTTAAACTTGCGTCGGGAAGGGGTTTAGTCAGTATAGGGGGGCTTAAGTGTGGGTGCCCGGGGCCCCCTGGTGCGCCAGGTTCACTGGGGCTAATATCCAAGGGGCCAGGCCGGTCCCAGGGCCCCGGGAACGGGTGCCCCTTGGCCGGGCAGTGGAGGGCGCTATTCCCCCTTGGGGTTGGGCGGGTGTATTTCGGCGGCCGTTGGGGCTAGAGAGCTGCGGGAGGGCTCGTTGGATAGGTCGGGGCGAGCCCCAGAAGCCTGTCGAGTTTGGCGGGGGTGGGTCGCTCGTGGCGCCCGCTAGCGGCCGGTAAGCTCCGGGGCCTTTTCGGGTGTATCTCCCCGGCCCTTGGGGCTAGAGAGCTGGGGGAGGTCCCGTTGGAAAGGCCCGGTGGAGCCCGAGAAGGCTGGTGATTTTGGCGGGGGTAGGTCGCTCGGTCCGGCCGGTAAGCGGCGCTAAAATTCCCGGGGTTCGAGCCGGTGTATCTCCGCGGCCCTTGGGGCTAGAGAGCTGCGGGAGGTCTCGTTCGATAGGTCCGGTGGGGTCCCAGACGGCTGGCGAGTTTGGCGGGGCTGGGTCGCTCGTAGCGCCCGCTAGCGGCCGGTAAGCTCCGGGGCCTTTTCGGGTGTATCTCCCGGGCCCTTGGGGCTAGCGGGCTGGGGGAGGTCTCGTTGAAAAGGTCCGGTGGAGCCCCAGAAGGCTGGTGAGTTTGGCGGGGGTGAGTCGCTCGGGGCGCCCGCTAGCGGCCAGCAAGCTCCGGGGCCTTTTCGGGTGTATCTCCCCGGCCCTTGGGGCTAGGGAGCTGGGGGAGGGCTCGTTGGAAAGGTCGGGGCGAGCCCCAGAAGGCTGCCGAGTTTGGTGGGGCTGGGACTTAAGGGGAGTCCCATGGGCGTTTAAACCTATTGGGTGTCCAATAGAGTCAAAGCCTAACCCCAAGAGGCTAAGGGTTAGGGGGGTGTGGGTGACTGGTGTGTCCGCCCTAGGGGTGCCTGTGGCTGGGGTAAGTGGATTTCCTCCAGGCGGGCTTGGCCTGAGGCTGGGCAAAAAGCCCTAGTCAACTTAATCACTAAAATATTCAAAGTCCACCCTAGGGTTTGGGTGGGTGTATCTCCCCGGGGTTAGGGTTAGGGTTAGGTATAAGGATAAATGCGAAAGTGCACCCCGGGGTGCACTTTGTTTGTGTAGGTCCTAGGAGGCTGAAATTGGGTATATAGCCTAATTGGGGGACGCCGAGTCTAATGCACTTGGTTTGGTGTCTCTAGCACCACCAGGTCCTGAGATATAGGCATGCACCATTTAAGGTTAAGTTTTGACTTAGGTTAGGGTTAGGGTTAGGGTTAGGGTTAGGTATAAGGATAAATGCGAAAGTGCACCCCGGGGTGCACTTTGTTTGTGTAGGTCCTAGGAGGCTGAAATTGGGTATATAGCCTAATTGGGGGACGCCGAGTCTAATGCACTTGGTTTGGTGTCTCTAGCACCACCAGGTCCTGAGATATAGGCGTGCACCATTTAAGGTTAAGTTTTGACTTAGGTTAGGGTTAGGGTTACAGCAGGTATAAGGATAAATGCGAAAGTGCACCCCGGGGTGCACTTTGTTTGTGTAGGTCCTAGGAGGCTGAAATTGGGTATATAGCCTAATTGGGGGACGCCGAGTCTAATGCACTTGGTTTGGTGTCTCTAGCACCACCAGGTCCTGAGATATAGGCGTGCACCATTTAAGGTTAAGTTTTGACTTAGGTTAGGGTTAGGGTTACAGCAGGTATAAGGATAAATGCGAAAGTGCACCCCGGGGTGCACTTTGTTTGTGTAGGTCCTAGGAGGCTGAAATTGGGTATATAGCCTAATTGGGGGACGCCGAGTCTAATGCACTTGGTTTGGTGTCTCTAGCACCACCAGGTCCTGAGATATAGGCGTGCACCATTTAAGGTTAAGTTTTGACTTAGGTTAGGGTTAGGGTTACAGCAGGTATAAGGATAAATGCGAAAGTGCACCCCGGGGTGCACTTTGTTTGTGTAGGTCCTAGGAGGCTGAAATTGGGTATATAGACTAATTGGGGGACGCCGAGTCTAATGCACTTGGTTTGGTGTCTCTAGCACCACCAGGTCCTGAGATATAGGCATGCACCATTTAAGGTTAAGTTTTGACTTAGGTTAGGGTTATTGAGTTATCCCAGGGGCCAGTGTTAAAAAACTCGGAGTTATCCCAGGGGCCAGGTCTTTTAAACTTGCGTCGGGAAGGGGTTTAGTCAGTATAGGGGGGCTTAAGTGTGGGTGCCCGGGGCCCCCTGGTGCGCCAGGTTCACTGGGGCTAATATCCAAGGGGCCAGGCCGGTCCCAGGGCCCCGGGAACGGGTGCCCCTTGGCCGGGCAGTGGAGGGCGCTATTCCCCCTTGGGGTTGGGCGGGTGTATTTCGGCGGCCGTTGGGGCTAGAGAGCTGGGGGAGGGCTCGTTGGATAGGTCGGGGCGAGCCCCAGAAGCCTGTCGAGTTTGGCGGGGGTGGGTCGCTCGTGGCGCCCGCTAGCGGCCGGTAAGCTCCGGGGCCTTTTCGGGTGTATCTCCCCGGCCCTTGGGGCTAGAGAGCTGGGGGAGGTCCCGTTGGAAAGGCCCGGTGGAGCCCGAGAAGGCTGGTGATTTTGGCGGGGGTAGGTCGCTCGGTCCGGCCGGTAAGCGGCGCTAAAATTCCCGGGGTTCGAGCCGGTGTATCTCCGCGGCCCTTGGGGCTAGAGAGCTGCGGGAGGTCTCGTTCGATAGGTCCGGTGGGGTCCCAGACGGCTGGCGAGTTTGGCGGGGCTGGGTCGCTCGTAGCGCCCGCTAGCGGCCGGTAAGCTCCGGGGCCTTTTCGGGTGTATCTCCCGGGCCCTTGGGGCTAGCGGGCTGGGGGAGGTCTCGTTGAAAAGGTCCGGTGGAGCCCCAGAAGGCTGGTGAGTTTGGCGGGGGTGAGTCGCTCGGGGCGCCCGCTAGCGGCCAGCAAGCTCCGGGGCCTTTTCGGGTGTATCTCCCCGGCCCTTGGGGCTAGGGAGCTGGGGGAGGGCTCGTTGGAAAGGTCGGGGCGAGCCCCAGAAGGCTGCCGAGTTTGGTGGGGCTGGGACTTAAGGGGAGTCCCATGGGCGTTTAAACCTATTGGGTGTCCAATAGAGTCAAAGCCTAACCCCAAGAGGCTAAGGGTTAGGGGGGTGTGGGTGACTGGTGTGTCCGCCCTAGGGGTGCCTGTGGCTGGGGTAAGTGGATTTCCTCCAGGCGGGCTTGGCCTGAGGCTGGGCAAAAAGCCCTAGTCAACTTAATCACTAAAATATTCAAAGTCCACCCTAGGGTTTGGGTGGGTGTATCTCCCCGGGGTTAGGGTTAGGGTTAGGTATAAGGATAAATGCGAAAGTGCACCCCGGGGTGCACTTTGTTTGTGTAGGTCCTAGGAGGCTGAAATTGGGTATATAGCCTAATTGGGGGACGCCGAGTCTAATGCACTTGGTTTGGTGTCTCTAGCACCACCAGGTCCTGAGATATAGGCATGCACCATTTAAGGTTAAGTTTTGACTTAGGTTAGGGTTAGGGTTAGGGTTAGGGTTAGGTATAAGGATAAATGCGAAAGTGCACCCCGGGGTGCACTTTGTTTGTGTAGGTCCTAGGAGGCTGAAATTGGGTATATAGCCTAATTGGGGGACGCCGAGTCTAATGCACTTGGTTTGGTGTCTCTAGCACCACCAGGTCCTGAGATATAGGCGTGCACCATTTAAGGTTAAGTTTTGACTTAGGTTAGGGTTAGGGTTACAGCAGGTATAAGGATAAATGCGAAAGTGCACCCCGGGGTGCACTTTGTTTGTGTAGGTCCTAGGAGGCTGAAATTGGGTATATAGCCTAATTGGGGGACGCCGAGTCTAATGCACTTGGTTTGGTGTCTCTAGCACCACCAGGTCCTGAGATATAGGCGTGCACCATTTAAGGTTAAGTTTTGACTTAGGTTAGGGTTAGGGTTACAGCAGGTATAAGGATAAATGCGAAAGTGCACCCCGGGGTGCACTTTGTTTGTGTAGGTCCTAGGAGGCTGAAATTGGGTATATAGCCTAATTGGGGGACGCCGAGTCTAATGCACTTGGTTTGGTGTCTCTAGCACCACCAGGTCCTGAGATATAGGCGTGCACCATTTAAGGTTAAGTTTTGACTTAGGTTAGGGTTAGGGTTACAGCAGGTATAAGGATAAATGCGAAAGTGCACCCCGGGGTGCACTTTGTTTGTGTAGGTCCTAGGAGGCTGAAATTGGGTATATAGCCTAATTGGGGGACGCCGAGTCTAATGCACTTGGTTTGGTGTCTCTAGCACCACCAGGTCCTGAGATATAGGCGTGCACCATTTAAGGTTAAGTTTTGACTTAGGTTAGGGTTAGGGTTACAGCAGGTATAAGGATAAATGCGAAAGTGCACCCCGGGGTGCACTTTGTTTGTGTAGGTCCTAGGAGGCTGAAATTGGGTATATAGACTAATTGGGGGACGCCGAGTCTAATGCACTTGGTTTGGTGTCTCTAGCACCACCAGGTCCTGAGATATAGGCATGCACCATTTAAGGTTAAGTTTTGACTTAGGTTAGGGTTATTGAGTTATCCCAGGGGCCAGTGTTAAAAAACTCGGAGTTATCCCAGGGGCCAGGTCTTTTAAACTTGCGTCGGGAAGGGGTTTAGTCAGTATAGGGGGGCTTAAGTGTGGGTGCCCGGGGCCCCCTGGTGCGCCAGGTTCACTGGGGCTAATATCCAAGGGGCCAGGCCGGTCCCAGGGCCCCGGGAACGGGTGCCCCTTGGCCGGGCAGTGGAGGGCGCTATTCCCCCTTGGGGTTGGGCGGGTGTATTTCGGCGGCCGTTGGGGCTAGAGAGCTGCGGGAGGGCTCGTTGGATAGGTCGGGGCGAGCCCCAGAAGCCTGTCGAGTTTGGCGGGGGTGGGTCGCTCGTGGCGCCCGCTAGCGGCCGGTAAGCTCCGGGGCCTTTTCGGGTGTATCTCCCCGGCCCTTGGGGCTAGAGAGCTGGGGGAGGTCCCGTTGGAAAGGCCCGGTGGAGCCCGAGAAGGCTGGTGATTTTGGCGGGGGTAGGTCGCTCGGTCCGGCCGGTAAGCGGCGCTAAAGTTCCCGGGGTTCGAGCCGGTGTATCTCCGCGGCCCTTGGGGCTAGAGAGCTGGGGGAGGTCTCGTTCGATAGGTCCGGTGGGGTCCCAGACGGCTGGCGAGTTTGGCGGGGCTGGGTCGCTCGTAGCGCCCGCTAGCGGCCGGTAAGCTCCGGGGCCTTTTCGGGTGTATCTCCCGGGCCCTTGGGGCTAGCGGGCTGGGGGAGGTCTCGTTGAAAAGGTCCGGTGGAGCCCCAGAAGGCTGGTGAGTTTGGCGGGGGTGAGTCGCTCGGGGCGCCCGCTAGCGGCCAGCAAGCTCCGGGGCCTTTTCGGGTGTATCTCCCCGGCCCTTGGGGCTAGGGAGCTGGGGGAGGGCTCGTTGGAAAGGTCGGGGCGAGCCCCAGAAGGCTGCCGAGTTTGGTGGGGCTGGGACTTAAGGGGAGTCCCATGGGCGTTTAAACCTATTGGGTGTCCAATAGAGTCAAAGCCTAACCCCAAGAGGCTAAGGGTTAGGGGGGTGTGGGTGACTGGTGTGTCCGCCCTAGGGGTGCCTGTGGCTGGGGTAAGTGGATTTCCTCCAGGCGGGCTTGGCCTGAGGCTGGGCAAAAAGCCCTAGTCAACTTAATCACTAAAATATTCAAAGTCCACCCTAGGGTTTGGGTGGGTGTATCTCCCCGGGGTTAGGGTTAGGGTTAGGTATAAGGATAAATGCGAAAGTGCACCCCGGGGTGCACTTTGTTTGTGTAGGTCCTAGGAGGCTGAAATTGGGTATATAGCCTAATTGGGGGACGCCGAGTCTAATGCACTTGGTTTGGTGTCTCTAGCACCACCAGGTCCTGAGATATAGGCATGCACCATTTAAGGTTATGTTTTGACTTAGGTTAGGGTTAGGGTTACAGCAGGTATAAGGATAAATGCGAAAGTGCACCCCGGGGTGCACTTTGTTTGTGTAGGTCCTAGGAGGCTGAAATTGGGTATATAGACTGATTGGGGGACGCCGAGTCTAATGCACTTGGTTTGGTGTCTCTAGCACCACCAGGTCCTGAGATATAGGCATGCACCATTTAAGGTTAAGTTTTGACTTAGGTTAGGGTTATTGAGTTATCCCAGGGGCCAGTGTTAAAAAACTCGGAGTTATCCCAGGGGCCAGGTCTTTTAAACTTGCGTCGGGAAGGGGTTTAGTCAGTATAGGGGGGCTTAAGTGTGGGTGCCCGGGGCCCCCTGGTGCGCCAGGTTCACTGGGGCTAACCCTAGGGCCCCGGGAACGGGTGCCCCTTGGCCGGGCAGTGGAGGGCGCTATTCCCCCTTGGGGTTGGGCGGGTGTATCTCGGCGGCCGTTGGGGCTAGAGAGCTGGGGGAGGGCTCGTTGGATAGGTCGGGGCGAGCCCCAGAAGCCTGTCGAGTTTGGCGGGGGTGGGTCGCTCGTGGCGCCCGCTAGCGGCCGGTAAGCTCCGGGGCCTTTTCGGGTGTATCTCCCCGGCCCTTGGGGCTAGAGAGCTGGGGGAGGTCCCGTTGGAAAGGCCCGGTGGAGCCCGAGAAGGCTGGTGATTTTGGCGGGGGTAGGTTGCTCGGTCCGGCCGGTAAGCGGCGCTAAAGTTCCCGGGGTTCGAGCCGGTGTATCTCCGCGGCCCTTGGGGCTAGAGAGCTGGGGGAGGTCTCGTTCGATAGGTCCGGTGGGGTCCCAGACGGCTGGCGAGTTTGGCGGGGCTGGGTCGCTCGTAGCGCCCGCTAGCGGCCGGTAAGCTCCGGGGCCTTTTCGGGTGTATCTCCCGGGCCCTTGGGGCTAGCGGGCTGGGGGAGGTCTCGTTGAAAAGGTCCGGTGGAGCCCCAGAAGGCTGGTGAGTTTGGCGGGGGTGAGTCGCTCGGGGCGCCCGCTAGCGGCCAGCAAGCTCCGGGGCCTTTTCGGGTGTATCTCCCCGGCCCTTGGGGCTAGGGAGCTGGGGGAGGGCTCGTTGGAAAGGTCGGGGCGAGCCCCAGAAGGCTGCCGAGTTTGGTGGGGCTGGGACTTAAGGGGAGTCCCATGGGCGTTTAAACCTATTGGGTGTCCAATAGAGTCAAAGCCTAACCCCGAGAGGCTAAGGGTTAGGGGGGTGTGGGTGACTGGTGTGTCCGCCCTAGGGGTGCCTGTGGCTGGGGTAAGTGGATTTCCTCCAGGCGGGCTTGGCCTGAGGCTGGGCAAAAAGCCCTAGTCAACTTAATCACTAAAATATTCAAAGTCCACCCTAGGGTTTGGGTGGGTGTATCTCCCCGGGGTTAGGGTTAGGGTTAGGGTTAGGTATAAGGATAAATGCGAAAGTGCACCCCGGGGTGCACTTTGTTTGTGTAGGTCCTAGGAGGCTGAAATTGGGTAGATAGACTAATTGGGGGACGCCGAGTCTAATGCACTTGGTTTGGTGTCTCTAGCACCACCAGGTCCTGAGATATAGGCATGCACCATTTAAGGTTATGTTTTGACTTAGGTTAGGGTTAGGGTTACAGCAGGTATAAGGATAAATGCGAAAGTGCACCCCGGGGGGCACTTTGTTTGTGTAGGTCCTAGGAGGCTGAAATTGGGTATATAGACTAATTGGGGGACGCCGAGTCTAATGCACTTGGTTTGGTGTCTCTAGCACCACCAGGTCCTGAGATATAGGCATGCACCATTTAAGGTTATGTTTTGACTTAGGTTAGGGTTAGGGTTACAGCAGGTATAAGGATAAATGCGAAAGTGCACCCCGGGGTGCACTTTGTTTGTGTAGGTCCTAGGAGGCTGAAATTGGGTATATAGACTGATTGGGGGACGCCGAGTCTAATGCACTTGGTTTGGTGTCTCTAGCACCACCAGGTCCTGAGATATAGGCATGCACCATTTAAGGTTAAGTTTTGACTTAGGTTAGGGTTATTGAGTTATCCCAGGGGCCAGTGTTAAAAAACTCGGAGTTATCCCAGGGGCCAGGTCTTTTAAACTTGCGTCGGGAAGGGGTTTAGTCAGTATAGGGGGGCTTAAGTGTGGGTGCCCGGGGCCCCCTGGTGCGCCAGGTTCACTGGGGCTAACCCTAGGGCCCCGGGAACGGGTGCCCCTTGGCCGGGCAGTGGAGGGCGCTATTCCCCCTTGGGGTTGGGCGGGTGTATTTCGGCGGCCGTTGGGGCTAGAGAGCTGGGGGAGGGCTCGTTGGATAGGTCGGGGCGAGCCCCAGAAGCCTGTCGAGTTTGGCGGGGGTGGGTCGCTCGTGGCGCCCGCTAGCGGCCGGTAAGCTCCGGGGCCTTTTCGGGTGTATCTCCCCGGCCCTTGGGGCTAGAGAGCTGGGGGAGGTCCCGTTGGAAAGGCCCGGTGGAGCCCGAGAAGGCTGGTGATTTTGGCGGGGGTAGGTCGCTCGGTCCGGCCGGTAAGCGGCGCTAAAATTCCCGGGGTTCGAGCCGGTGTATCTCCGCGGCCCTTGGGGCTAGAGAGCTGCGGGAGGTCTCGTTCGATAGGTCCGGTGGGGTCCCAGACGGCTGGCGAGTTTGGCGGGGCTGGGTCGCTCGTAGCGCCCGCTAGCGGCCGGTAAGCTCCGGGGCCTTTTCGGGTGTATCTCCCGGGCCCTTGGGGCTAGCGGGCTGGGGGAGGTCTCGTTGAAAAGGTCCGGTGGAGCCCCAGAAGGCTGGTGAGTTTGGCGGGGGTGAGTCGCTCGGGGCGCCCGCTAGCGGCCAGCAAGCTCCGGGGCCTTTTCGGGTGTATCTCCCCGGCCCTTGGGGCTAGGGAGCTGGGGGAGGGCTCGTTGGAAAGGTCGGGGCGAGCCCCAGAAGGCTGCCGAGTTTGGTGGGGCTGGGACTTAAGGGGAGTCCCATGGGCGTTTAAACCTATTGGGTGTCCAATAGAGTCAAAGCCTAACCCCAAGAGGCTAAGGGTTAGGGGGGTGTGGGTGACTGGTGTGTCCGCCCTAGGGGTGCCTGTGGCTGGGGTAAGTGGATTTCCTCCAGGCGGGCTTGGCCTGAGGCTGGGCAAAAAGCCCTAGTCAACTTAATCACTAAAATATTCAAAGTCCACCCTAGGGTTTGGGTGGGTGTATCTCCCCGGGGTTAGGGATAGGGTTAGGGTTAGGTATAAGGATAAATGCGAAAGTGCACCCCGGGGTGCACGTTGTTTGTGTAGGTCCTAGGAGGCGGAAATTGGGTATATAGACTAATTGGGGGACGCCGAGTCGAATGCACTTGGTTTGGTGTCTCTAGCACCACCAGGTCCTGAGATATAGGCATGCACCATTTAAGGTTAAGTTTTGACTTAGGTTAGGGTTAGGGTTAGGGTTAGGGTTAGGTATAAGGATAAATGCGAAAGTGCACCCCGGGGTGCACTTTGTTTGTGTAGGTCCTAGGAGGCTGAAATTGGGTATATAGCCTAATTGGGGGACGCCGAGTCTAATGCACTTGGTTTGGTGTCTCTAGCACCACCAGGTCCTGAGATATAGGCGTGCACCATTTAAGGTTAAGTTTTGACTTAGGTTAGGGTTAGGGTTACAGCAGGTATAAGGATAAATGCGAAAGTGCACCCCGGGGTGCACTTTGTTTGTGTAGGTCCTAGGAGGCTGAAATTGGGTATATAGCCTAATTGGGGGACGCCGAGTCTAATGCACTTGGTTTGGTGTCTCTAGCACCACCAGGTCCTGAGATATAGGCGTGCACCATTTAAGGTTAAGTTTTGACTTAGGTTAGGGTTAGGGTTACAGCAGGTATAAGGATAAATGCGAAAGTGCACCCCGGGGTGCACTTTGTTTGTGTAGGTCCTAGGAGGCTGAAATTGGGTATATAGCCTAATTGGGGGACGCCGAGTCTAATGCACTTGGTTTGGTGTCTCTAGCACCACCAGGTCCTGAGATATAGGCGTGCACCATTTAAGGTTAAGTTTTGACTTAGGTTAGGGTTAGGGTTACAGCAGGTATAAGGATAAATGCGAAAGTGCACCCCGGGGTGCACTTTGTTTGTGTAGGTCCTAGGAGGCTGAAATTGGGTATATAGCCTAATTGGGGGACGCCGAGTCTAATGCACTTGGTTTGGTGTCTCTAGCACCACCAGGTCCTGAGATATAGGCGTGCACCATTTAAGGTTAAGTTTTGACTTAGGTTAGGGTTAGGGTTACAGCAGGTATAAGGATAAATGCGAAAGTGCACCCCGGGGTGCACTTTGTTTGTGTAGGTCCTAGGAGGCTGAAATTGGGTATATAGACTAATTGGGGGACGCCGAGTCTAATGCACTTGGTTTGGTGTCTCTAGCACCACCAGGTCCTGAGATATAGGCATGCACCATTTAAGGTTAAGTTTTCACTTAGGTTAGGGTTATTGAGTTATCCCAGGGGCCAGTGTTAAAAAACTCGGAGTTATCCCAGGGGCCAGGTCTTTTAAACTTGCGTCGGGAAGGGGTTTAGTCAGTATAGGGGGGCTTAAGTGTGGGTGCCCGGGGCCCCCTGGTGCGCCAGGTTCACTGGGGCTAATATCCAAGGGGCCAGGCCGGTCCCAGGGCCCCGGGAACGGGTGCCCCTTGGCCGGGCAGTGGAGGGCGCTATTCCCCCTTGGGGTTGGGCGGGTGTATTTCGGCGGCCGTTGGGGCTAGAGAGCTGCGGGAGGGCTCGTTGGATAGGTCGGGGCGAGCCCCAGAAGCCTGTCGAGTTTGGCGGGGGTGGGTCGCTCGTGGCGCCCGCTAGCGGCCGGTAAGCTCCGGGGCCTTTTCGGGTGTATCTCCCCGGCCCTTGGGGCTAGAGAGCTGGGGGAGGTCCCGTTGGAAAGGCCCGGTGGAGCCCGAGAAGGCTGGTGATTTTGGCGGGGGTAGGTCGCTCGGTCCGGCCGGTAAGCGGCGCTAAAATTCCCGGGGTTCGAGCCGGTGTATCTCCGCGGCCCTTGGGGCTAGAGAGCTGCGGGAGGTCTCGTTCGATAGGTCCGGTGGGGTCCCAGACGGCTGGCGAGTTTGGCGGGGCTGGGTCGCTCGTAGCGCCCGCTAGCGGCCGGTAAGCTCCGGGGCCTTTTCGGGTGTATCTCCCGGGCCCTTGGGGCTAGCGGGCTGGGGGAGGTCTCGTTGAAAAGGTCCGGTGGAGCCCCAGAAGGCTGGTGAGTTTGGCGGGGGTGAGTCGCTCGGGGCGCCCGCTAGCGGCCAGCAAGCTCCGGGGCCTTTTCGGGTGTATCTCCCCGGCCCTTGGGGCTAGGGAGCTGGGGGAGGGCTCGTTGGAAAGGTCGGGGCGAGCCCCAGAAGGCTGCCGAGTTTGGTGGGGCTGGGACTTAAGGGGAGTCCCATGGGCGTTTAAACCTATTGGGTGTCCAATAGAGTCAAAGCCTAACCCCAAGAGGCTAAGGGTTAGGGGGGTGTGGGTGACTGGTGTGTCCGCCCTAGGGGTGCCTGTGGCTGGGGTAAGTGGATTTCCTCCAGGCGGGCTTGGCCTGAGGCTGGGCAAAAAGCCCTAGTCAACTTAATCACTAAAATATTCAAAGTCCACCCTAGGGTTTGGGTGGGTGTATCTCCCCGGGGTTAGGGTTAGGGTTAGGTATAAGGATAAATGCGAAAGTGCACCCCGGGGTGCACTTTGTTTGTGTAGGTCCTAGGAGGCTGAAATTGGGTATATAGCCTAATTGGGGGACGCCGAGTCTAATGCACTTGGTTTGGTGTCTCTAGCACCACCAGGTCCTGAGATATAGGCATGCACCATTTAAGGTTATGTTTTGACTTAGGTTAGGGTTAGGGTTACAGCAGGGTATAAGGATAAATGCGAAAGTGCACCCCGGGGTGCACTTTGTTTGTGTAGGTCCTAGGAGGCTGAAATTGGGTATATAGACTGATTGGGGGACGCCGAGTCTAATGCACTTGGTTTGGTGTCTCTAGCACCACCAGGTCCTGAGATATAGGCATGCACCATTTAAGGTTAAGTTTTGACTTAGGTTAGGGTTATTGAGTTATCCCAGGGGCCAGTGTTAAAAAACTCGGAGTTATCCCAGGGGCCAGGTCTTTTAAACTTGCGTCGGGAAGGGGTTTAGTCAGTATAGGGGGGCTTAAGTGTGGGTGCCCGGGGCCCCCTGGTGCGCCAGGTTCACTGGGGCTAACCCTAGGGCCCCGGGAACGGGTGCCCCTTGGCCGGGCAGTGGAGGGCGCTATTCCCCCTTGGGGTTGGGCGGGTGTATCTCGGCGGCCGTTGGGGCTAGAGAGCTGGGGGAGGGCTCGTTGGATAGGTCGGGGCGAGCCCCAGAAGCCTGTCGAGTTTGGCGGGGGTGGGTCGCTCGTGGCGCCCGCTAGCGGCCGGTAAGCTCCGGGGCCTTTTCGGGTGTATCTCCCCGGCCCTTGGGGCTAGAGAGCTGGGGGAGGTCCCGTTGGAAAGGCCCGGTGGAGCCCGAGAAGGCTGGTGATTTTGGCGGGGGTAGGTTGCTCGGTCCGGCCGGTAAGCGGCGCTAAAGTTCCCGGGGTTCGAGCCGGTGTATCTCCGCGGCCCTTGGGGCTAGAGAGCTGGGGGAGGTCTCGTTCGATAGGTCCGGTGGGGTCCCAGACGGCTGGCGAGTTTGGCGGGGCTGGGTCGCTCGTAGCGCCCGCTAGCGGCCGGTAAGCTCCGGGGCCTTTTCGGGTGTATCTCCCGGGCCCTTGGGGCTAGCGGGCTGGGGGAGGTCTCGTTGAAAAGGTCCGGTGGAGCCCCAGAAGGCTGGTGAGTTTGGCGGGGGTGAGTCGCTCGGGGCGCCCGCTAGCGGCCAGCAAGCTCCGGGGCCTTTTCGGGTGTATCTCCCCGGCCCTTGGGGCTAGGGAGCTGGGGGAGGGCTCGTTGGAAAGGTCGGGGCGAGCCCCAGAAGGCTGCCGAGTTTGGTGGGGCTGGGACTTAAGGGGAGTCCCATGGGCGTTTAAACCTATTGGGTGTCCAATAGAGTCAAAGCCTAACCCCGAGAGGCTAAGGGTTAGGGGGGTGTGGGTGACTGGTGTGTCCGCCCTAGGGGTGCCTGTGGCTGGGGTAAGTGGATTTCCTCCAGGCGGGCTTGGCCTGAGGCTGGGCAAAAAGCCCTAGTCAACTTAATCACTAAAATATTCAAAGTCCACCCTAGGGTTTGGGTGGGTGTATCTCCCCGGGGTTAGGGTTAGGGTTAGGGTTAGGTATAAGGATAAATGCGAAAGTGCACCCCGGGGTGCACTTTGTTTGTGTAGGTCCTAGGAGGCTGAAATTGGGTAGATAGACTAATTGGGGGACGCCGAGTCTAATGCACTTGGTTTGGTGTCTCTAGCACCACCAGGTCCTGAGATATAGGCATGCACCATTTAAGGTTATGTTTTGACTTAGGTTAGGGTTAGGGTTACAGCAGGGTATAAGGATAAATGCGAAAGTGCACCCCGGGGTGCACTTTGTTTGTGTAGGTCCTAGGAGGCTGAAATTGGGTATATAGACTGATTGGGGGACGCCGAGTCTAATGCACTTGGTTTGGTGTCTCTAGCACCACCAGGTCCTGAGATATAGGCATGCACCATTTAAGGTTATGTTTTGACTTAGGTTAGGGTTAGGGTTACAGCAGGTATAAGGATAAATGCGAAAGTGCACCCCGGGGTGCACTTTGTTTGTGTAGGTCCTAGGAGGCTGAAATTGGGTATATAGACTGATTGGGGGACGCCGAGTCTAATGCACTTGGTTTGGTGTCTCTAGCACCACCAGGTCCTGAGATATAGGCATGCACCATTTAAGGTTAAGTTTTGACTTAGGTTAGGGTTATTGAGTTATCCCAGGGGCCAGTGTTAAAAAACTCGGAGTTATCCCAGGGGCCAGGTCTTTTAAACTTGCGTCGGGAAGGGGTTTAGTCAGTATAGGGGGGCTTAAGTGTGGGTGCCCGGGGCCCCCTGGTGCGCCAGGTTCACTGGGGCTAACCCTAGGGCCCCGGGAACGGGTGCCCCTTGGCCGGGCAGTGGAGGGCGCTATTCCCCCTTGGGGTTGGGCGGGTGTATCTCGGCGGCCGTTGGGGCTAGAGAGCTGGGGGAGGGCTCGTTGGATAGGTCGGGGCGAGCCCCAGAAGCCTGTCGAGTTTGGCGGGGGTGGGTCGCTCGTGGCGCCCGCTAGCGGCCGGTAAGCTCCGGGGCCTTTTCGGGTGTATCTCCCCGGCCCTTGGGGCTAGAGAGCTGGGGGAGGTCCCGTTGGAAAGGCCCGGTGGAGCCCGAGAAGGCTGGTGATTTTGGCGGGGGTAGGTTGCTCGGTCCGGCCGGTAAGCGGCGCTAAAGTTCCCGGGGTTCGAGCCGGTGTATCTCCGCGGCCCTTGGGGCTAGAGAGCTGGGGGAGGTCTCGTTCGATAGGTCCGGTGGGGTCCCAGACGGCTGGCGAGTTTGGCGGGGCTGGGTCGCTCGTAGCGCCCGCTAGCGGCCGGTAAGCTCCGGGGCCTTTTCGGGTGTATCTCCCGGGCCCTTGGGGCTAGCGGGCTGGGGGAGGTCTCGTTGAAAAGGTCCGGTGGAGCCCCAGAAGGCTGGTGAGTTTGGCGGGGGTGAGTCGCTCGGGGCGCCCGCTAGCGGCCAGCAAGCTCCGGGGCCTTTTCGGGTGTATCTCCCCGGCCCTTGGGGCTAGGGAGCTGGGGGAGGTCTCGTTCGATAGGTCCGGTGGGGTCCCAGACGGCTGGCGAGTTTGGCGGGGCTGGGTCGCTCGTAGCGCCCGCTAGCGGCCGGTAAGCTCCGGGGCCTTTTCGGGTGTATCTCCCGGGCCCTTGGGGCTAGCGGGCTGGGGGAGGTCTCGTTGAAAAGGTCCGGTGGAGCCCCAGAAGGCTGGTGAGTTTGGCGGGGGTGAGTCGCTCGGGGCGCCCGCTAGCGGCCAGCAAGCTCCGGGGCCTTTTCGGGTGTATCTCCCCGGCCCTTGGGGCTAGGGAGCTGGGGGAGGGCTCGTTGGAAAGGTCGGGGCGAGCCCCAGAAGGCTGCCGAGTTTGGTGGGGCTGGGACTTAAGGGGAGTCCCATGGGCGTTTAAACCTATTGGGTGTCCAATAGAGTCAAAGCCTAACCCCAAGAGGCTAAGGGTTAGGGGGGTGTGGGTGACTGGTGTGTCCGCCCTAGGGGTGCCTGTGGCTGGGGTAAGTGGATTTCCTCCAGGCGGGCTTGGCCTGAGGCTGGGCAAAAAGCCCTAGTCAACTTAATCACTAAAATATTCAAAGTCCACCCTAGGGTTTGGGTGGGTGTATCTCCCCGGGGTTAGGGTTAGGGTTAGGGTTAGGTATAAGGATAAATGCGAAAGTGCACCCCGGGGTGCACTTTGTTTGTGTAGGTCCTAGGAGGCTGAAATTGGGTATATAGCCTAATTGGGGGACGCCGAGTCTAATGCACTTGGTTTGGTGTCTCTAGCACCACCAGGTCCTGAGATATAGGCATGCACCATTTAAGGTTATGTTTTGACTTAGGTTAGGGTTAGGGTTACAGCAGGTATAAGGATAAATGCGAAAGTGCACCCCGGGGTGCACTTTGTTTGTGTAGGTCCTAGGAGGCTGAAATTGGGTATATAGACTAATTGGGGGACGCCGAGTCTAATGCACTTGGTTTGGTGTCTCTAGCACCACCAGGTCCTGAGATATAGGCATGCACCATTTAAGGTTATGTTTTGACTTAGGTTAGGGTTATTGAGTTATCCCAGGGGCCAGTGTTAAAAAACTCGGAGTTATCCCAGGGGCCAGGTCTTTTAAACTTGCGTCGGGAAGGGGTTTAGTCAGTATAGGGGGGCTTAAGTGTGGGTGCCCGGGGCCCCCTGGTGCGCCAGGTTCACTGGGGCTAACCCTAGGGCCCCGGGAACGGGTGCCCCTTGGCCGGGCAGTGGAGGGCGCTATTCCCCCTTGGGGTTGGGCGGGTGTATCTCGGCGGCCGTTGGGGCTAGAGAGCTGGGGGAGGGCTCGTTGGATAGGTCGGGGCGAGCCCCAGAAGCCTGTCGAGTTTGGCGGGGGTGGGTCGCTCGTGGCGCCCGCTAGCGGCCGGTAAGCTCCGGGGCCTTTTCGGGTGTATCTCCCCGGCCCTTGGGGCTAGAGAGCTGGGGGAGGTCCCGTTGGAAAGGCCCGGTGGAGCCCGAGAAGGCTGGTGATTTTGGCGGGGGTAGGTTGCTCGGTCCGGCCGGTAAGCGGCGCTAAAGTTCCCGGGGTTCGAGCCGGTGTATCTCCGCGGCCCTTGGGGCTAGAGAGCTGGGGGAGGTCTCGTTCGATAGGTCCGGTGGGGTCCCAGACGGCTGGCGAGTTTGGCGGGGCTGGGTCGCTCGTAGCGCCCGCTAGCGGCCGGTAAGCTCCGGGGCCTTTTCGGGTGTATCTCCCGGGCCCTTGGGGCTAGCGGGCTGGGGGAGGTCTCGTTGAAAAGGTCCGGTGGAGCCCCAGAAGGCTGGTGAGTTTGGCGGGGGTGAGTCGCTCGGGGCGCCCGCTAGCGGCCAGCAAGCTCCGGGGCCTTTTCGGGTGTATCTCCCCGGCCCTTGGGGCTAGGGAGCTGGGGGAGGTCTCGTTCGATAGGTCCGGTGGGGTCCCAGACGGCTGGCGAGTTTGGCGGGGCTGGGTCGCTCGTAGCGCCCGCTAGCGGCCGGTAAGCTCCGGGGCCTTTTCGGGTGTATCTCCCGGGCCCTTGGGGCTAGCGGGCTGGGGGAGGTCTCGTTGAAAAGGTCCGGTGGAGCCCCAGAAGGCTGGTGAGTTTGGCGGGGGTGAGTCGCTCGGGGCGCCCGCTAGCGGCCAGCAAGCTCCGGGGCCTTTTCGGGTGTATCTCCCCGGCCCTTGGGGCTAGGGAGCTGGGGGAGGGCTCGTTGGAAAGGTCGGGGCGAGCCCCAGAAGGCTGCCGAGTTTGGTGGGGCTGGGACTTAAGGGGAGTCCCATGGGCGTTTAAACCTATTGGGTGTCCAATAGAGTCAAAGCCTAACCCCAAGAGGCTAAGGGTTAGGGGGGTGTGGGTGACTGGTGTGTCCGCCCTAGGGGTGCCTGTGGCTGGGGTAAGTGGATTTCCTCCAGGCGGGCTTGGCCTGAGGCTGGGCAAAAAGCCCTAGTCAACTTAATCACTAAAATATTCAAAGTCCACCCTAGGGTTTGGGTGGGTGTATCTCCCCGGGGTTAGGGTTAGGGTTAGGGTTAGGTATAAGGATAAATGCGAAAGTGCACCCCGGGGTGCACTTTGTTTGTGTAGGTCCTAGGAGGCTGAAATTGGGTATATAGACTAATTGGGGGACGCCGAGTCTAATGCACTTGGTTTGGTGTCTCTAGCACCACCAGGTCCTGAGATATAGGCATGCACCATTTAAGGTTAAGTTTTGACTTAGGTTAGGGTTAGGGTTACAGCAGGTATAAGGATAAATGCGAAAGTGCACCCCGGGGTGCACTTTGTTTGTGTAGGTCCTAGGAGGCTGAAATTGGGTATATAGACTAATTGGGGGACGCCGAGTCTAATGCACTTGGTTTGGTGTCTCTAGCACCACCAGGTCCTGAGATATAGGCATGCACCATTTAAGGTTATGTTTTGACTTAGGTTAGGGTTATTGAGTTATCCCAGGGGCCAGTGTTAAAAAACTCGGAGTTATCCCAGGGGCCAGGTCTTTTAAACTTGCGTCGGGAAGGGGTTTAGTCAGTATAGGGGGGCTTAAGTGTGGGTGCCCGGGGCCCCCTGGTGCGCCAGGTTCACTGGGGCTAACCCTAGGGCCCCGGGAACGGGTGCCCCTTGGCCGGGCAGTGGAGGGCGCTATTCCCCCTTGGGGTTGGGCGGGTGTATCTCGGCGGCCGTTGGGGCTAGAGAGCTGGGGGAGGGCTCGTTGGATAGGTCGGGGCGAGCCCCAGAAGCCTGTCGAGTTTGGCGGGGGTGGGTCGCTCGTGGCGCCCGCTAGCGGCCGGTAAGCTCCGGGGCCTTTTCGGGTGTATCTCCCCGGCCCTTGGGGCTAGAGAGCTGGGGGAGGTCCCGTTGGAAAGGCCCGGTGGAGCCCGAGAAGGCTGGTGATTTTGGCGGGGGTAGGTTGCTCGGTCCGGCCGGTAAGCGGCGCTAAAGTTCCCGGGGTTCGAGCCGGTGTATCTCCGCGGCCCTTGGGGCTAGAGAGCTGGGGGAGGTCTCGTTCGATAGGTCCGGTGGGGTCCCAGACGGCTGGCGAGTTTGGCGGGGCTGGGTCGCTCGTAGCGCCCGCTAGCGGCCGGTAAGCTCCGGGGCCTTTTCGGGTGTATCTCCCGGGCCCTTGGGGCTAGCGGGCTGGGGGAGGTCTCGTTGAAAAGGTCCGGTGGAGCCCCAGAAGGCTGGTGAGTTTGGCGGGGGTGAGTCGCTCGGGGCGCCCGCTAGCGGCCAGCAAGCTCCGGGGCCTTTTCGGGTGTATCTCCCCGGCCCTTGGGGCTAGGGAGCTGGGGGAGGTCTCGTTCGATAGGTCCGGTGGGGTCCCAGACGGCTGGCGAGTTTGGCGGGGCTGGGTCGCTCGTAGCGCCCGCTAGCGGCCGGTAAGCTCCGGGGCCTTTTCGGGTGTATCTCCCGGGCCCTTGGGGCTAGCGGGCTGGGGGAGGTCTCGTTGAAAAGGTCCGGTGGAGCCCCAGAAGGCTGGTGAGTTTGGCGGGGGTGAGTCGCTCGGGGCGCCCGCTAGCGGCCAGCAAGCTCCGGGGCCTTTTCGGGTGTATCTCCCCGGCCCTTGGGGCTAGGGAGCTGGGGGAGGGCTCGTTGGAAAGGTCGGGGCGAGCCCCAGAAGGCTGCCGAGTTTGGTGGGGCTGGGACTTAAGGGGAGTCCCATGGGCGTTTAAACCTATTGGGTGTCCAATAGAGTCAAAGCCTAACCCCGAGAGGCTAAGGGTTAGGGGGGTGTGGGTGACTGGTGTGTCCGCCCTAGGGGTGCCTGTGGCTGGGGTAAGTGGATTTCCTCCAGGCGGGCTTGGCCTGAGGCTGGGCAAAAAGCCCTAGTCAACTTAATCACTAAAATATTCAAAGTCCACCCTAGGGTTTGGGTGGGTGTATCTCCCCGGGGTTAGGGTTAGGGTTAGGGTTAGGTATAAGGATAAATGCGAAAGTGCACCCCGGGGTGCACTTTGTTTGTGTAGGTCCTAGGAGGCTGAAATTGGGTAGATAGACTAATTGGGGGACGCCGAGTCTAATGCACTTGGTTTGGTGTCTCTAGCACCACCAGGTCCTGAGATATAGGCATGCACCATTTAAGGTTATGTTTTGACTTAGGTTAGGGTTAGGGTTACAGCAGGTATAAGGATAAATGCGAAAGTGCACCCCGGGGTGCACTTTGTTTGTGTAGGTCCTAGGAGGCTGAAATTGGGTATATAGACTGATTGGGGGACGCCGAGTCTAATGCACTTGGTTTGGTGTCTCTAGCACCACCAGGTCCTGAGATATAGGCATGCACCATTTAAGGTTATGTTTTGACTTAGGTTAGGGTTAGGGTTACAGCAGGTATAAGGATAAATGCGAAAGTGCACCCCGGGGTGCACTTTGTTTGTGTAGGTCCTAGGAGGCTAAAATTGGGTATATAGACTGATTGGGGGACGCCGAGTCTAATGCACTTGGTTTGGTGTCTCTAGCACCACCAGGTCCTGAGATATAGGCATGCACCATTTAAGGTTAAGTTTTGACTTAGGTTAGGGTTATTGAGTTATCCCAGGGGCCAGTGTTAAAAAACTCGGAGTTATCCCAGGGGCCAGGTCTTTTAAACTTGCGTCGGGAAGGGGTTTAGTCAGTATAGGGGGGCTTAAGTGTGGGTGCCCGGGGCCCCCTGGTGCGCCAGGTTCACTGGGGCTAACCCTAGGGCCCCGGGAACGGGTGCCCCTTGGCCGGGCAGTGGAGGGCGCTATTCCCCCTTGGGGTTGGGCGGGTGTATCTCGGCGGCCGTTGGGGCTAGAGAGCTGGGGGAGGGCTCGTTGGATAGGTCGGGGCGAGCCCCAGAAGCCTGTCGAGTTTGGCGGGGGTGGGTCGCTCGTGGCGCCCGCTAGCGGCCGGTAAGCTCCGGGGCCTTTTCGGGTGTATCTCCCCGGCCCTTGGGGCTAGAGAGCTGGGGGAGGTCCCGTTGGAAAGGCCCGGTGGAGCCCGAGAAGGCTGGTGATTTTGGCGGGGGTAGGTTGCTCGGTCCGGCCGGTAAGCGGCGCTAAAGTTCCCGGGGTTCGAGCCGGTGTATCTCCGCGGCCCTTGGGGCTAGAGAGCTGGGGGAGGTCTCGTTCGATAGGTCCGGTGGGGTCCCAGACGGCTGGCGAGTTTGGCGGGGCTGGGTCGCTCGTAGCGCCCGCTAGCGGCCGGTAAGCTCCGGGGCCTTTTCGGGTGTATCTCCCGGGCCCTTGGGGCTAGCGGGCTGGGGGAGGTCTCGTTGAAAAGGTCCGGTGGAGCCCCAGAAGGCTGGTGAGTTTGGCGGGGGTGAGTCGCTCGGGGCGCCCGCTAGCGGCCAGCAAGCTCCGGGGCCTTTTCGGGTGTATCTCCCCGGCCCTTGGGGCTAGGGAGCTGGGGGAGGTCTCGTTCGATAGGTCCGGTGGGGTCCCAGACGGCTGGCGAGTTTGGCGGGGCTGGGTCGCTCGTAGCGCCCGCTAGCGGCCGGTAAGCTCCGGGGCCTTTTCGGGTGTATCTCCCGGGCCCTTGGGGCTAGCGGGCTGGGGGAGGTCTCGTTGAAAAGGTCCGGTGGAGCCCCAGAAGGCTGGTGAGTTTGGCGGGGGTGAGTCGCTCGGGGCGCCCGCTAGCGGCCAGCAAGCTCCGGGGCCTTTTCGGGTGTATCTCCCCGGCCCTTGGGGCTAGGGAGCTGGGGGAGGGCTCGTTGGAAAGGTCGGGGCGAGCCCCAGAAGGCTGCCGAGTTTGGTGGGGCTGGGACTTAAGGGGAGTCCCATGGGCGTTTAAACCTATTGGGTGTCCAATAGAGTCAAAGCCTAACCCCAAGAGGCTAAGGGTTAGGGGGGTGTGGGTGACTGGTGTGTCCGCCCTAGGGGTGCCTGTGGCTGGGGTAAGTGGATTTCCTCCAGGCGGGCTTGGCCTGAGGCTGGGCAAAAAGCCCTAGTCAACTTAATCACTAAAATATTCAAAGTCCACCCTAGGGTTTGGGTGGGTGTATCTCCCCGGGGTTAGGGTTAGGGTTAGGGTTAGGTATAAGGATAAATGCGAAAGTGCACCCCGGGGTGCACTTTGTTTGTGTAGGTCCTAGGAGGCTGAAATTGGGTATATAGCCTAATTGGGGGACGCCGAGTCTAATGCACTTGGTTTGGTGTCTCTAGCACCACCAGGTCCTGAGATATAGGCATGCACCATTTAAGGTTAAGTTTTGACTTAGGTTAGGGTTAGGGTTACAGCAGGTATAAGGATAAATGCGAAAGTGCACCCCGGGGTGCACTTTGTTTGTGTAGGTCCTAGGAGGCTGAAATTGGGTATATAGACTAATTGGGGGACGCCGAGTCTAATGCACTTGGTTTGGTGTCTCTAGCACCACCAGGTCCTGAGATATAGGCATGCACCATTTAAGGTTATGTTTTGACTTAGGTTAGGGTTATTGAGTTATCCCAGGGGCCAGTGTTAAAAAACTCGGAGTTATCCCAGGGGCCAGGTCTTTTAAACTTGCGTCGGGAAGGGGTTTAGTCAGTATAGGGGGGCTTAAGTGTGGGTGCCCGGGGCCCCCTGGTGCGCCAGGTTCACTGGGGCTAACCCTAGGGCCCCGGGAACGGGTGCCCCTTGGCCGGGCAGTGGAGGGCGCTATTCCCCCTTGGGGTTGGGCGGGTGTATCTCGGCGGCCGTTGGGGCTAGAGAGCTGGGGGAGGGCTCGTTGGATAGGTCGGGGCGAGCCCCAGAAGCCTGTCGAGTTTGGCGGGGGTGGGTCGCTCGTGGCGCCCGCTAGCGGCCGGTAAGCTCCGGGGCCTTTTCGGGTGTATCTCCCCGGCCCTTGGGGCTAGAGAGCTGGGGGAGGTCCCGTTGGAAAGGCCCGGTGGAGCCCGAGAAGGCTGGTGATTTTGGCGGGGGTAGGTTGCTCGGTCCGGCCGGTAAGCGGCGCTAAAGTTCCCGGGGTTCGAGCCGGTGTATCTCCGCGGCCCTTGGGGCTAGAGAGCTGGGGGAGGTCTCGTTCGATAGGTCCGGTGGGGTCCCAGACGGCTGGCGAGTTTGGCGGGGCTGGGTCGCTCGTAGCGCCCGCTAGCGGCCGGTAAGCTCCGGGGCCTTTTCGGGTGTATCTCCCGGGCCCTTGGGGCTAGCGGGCTGGGGGAGGTCTCGTTGAAAAGGTCCGGTGGAGCCCCAGAAGGCTGGTGAGTTTGGCGGGGGTGAGTCGCTCGGGGCGCCCGCTAGCGGCCAGCAAGCTCCGGGGCCTTTTCGGGTGTATCTCCCCGGCCCTTGGGGCTAGGGAGCTGGGGGAGGGCTCGTTGGAAAGGTCGGGGCGAGCCCCAGAAGGCTGCCGAGTTTGGTGGGGCTGGGACTTAAGGGGAGTCCCATGGGCGTTTAAACCTATTGGGTGTCCAATAGAGTCAAAGCCTAACCCCAAGAGGCTAAGGGTTAGGGGGGTGTGGGTGACTGGTGTGTCCGCCCTAGGGGTGCCTGTGGCTGGGGTAAGTGGATTTCCTCCAGGCGGGCTTGGCCTGAGGCTGGGCAAAAAGCCCTAGTCAACTTAATCACTAAAATATTCAAAGTCCACCCTAGGGTTTGGGTGGGTGTATCTCCCCGGGGTTAGGGTTAGGGTTAGGTATAAGGATAAATGCGAAAGTGCACCCCGGGGTGCACTTTGTTTGTGTAGGTCCTAGGAGGCTGAAATTGGGTATATAGCCTAATTGGGGGACGCCGAGTCTAATGCACTTGGTTTGGTGTCTCTAGCACCACCAGGTCCTGAGATATAGGCATGCACCATTTAAGGTTAAGTTTTGACTTAGGTTAGGGTTAGGGTTAGGGTTAGGGTTAGGTATAAGGATAAATGCGAAAGTGCACCCCGGGGTGCACTTTGTTTGTGTAGGTCCTAGGAGGCTGAAATTGGGTATATAGCCTAATTGGGGGACGCCGAGTCTAATGCACTTGGTTTGGTGTCTCTAGCACCACCAGGTCCTGAGATATAGGCGTGCACCATTTAAGGTTAAGTTTTGACTTAGGTTAGGGTTAGGGTTACAGCAGGTATAAGGATAAATGCGAAAGTGCACCCCGGGGTGCACTTTGTTTGTGTAGGTCCTAGGAGGCTGAAATTGGGTATATAGCCTAATTGGGGGACGCCGAGTCTAATGCACTTGGTTTGGTGTCTCTAGCACCACCAGGTCCTGAGATATAGGCGTGCACCATTTAAGGTTAAGTTTTGACTTAGGTTAGGGTTAGGGTTACAGCAGGTATAAGGATAAATGCGAAAGTGCACCCCGGGGTGCACTTTGTTTGTGTAGGTCCTAGGAGGCTGAAATTGGGTATATAGCCTAATTGGGGGACGCCGAGTCTAATGCACTTGGTTTGGTGTCTCTAGCACCACCAGGTCCTGAGATATAGGCGTGCACCATTTAAGGTTAAGTTTTGACTTAGGTTAGGGTTAGGGTTACAGCAGGTATAAGGATAAATGCGAAAGTGCACCCCGGGGTGCACTTTGTTTGTGTAGGTCCTAGGAGGCTGAAATTGGGTATATAGACTAATTGGGGGACGCCGAGTCTAATGCACTTGGTTTGGTGTCTCTAGCACCACCAGGTCCTGAGATATAGGCATGCACCATTTAAGGTTAAGTTTTGACTTAGGTTAGGGTTATTGAGTTATCCCAGGGGCCAGTGTTAAAAAACTCGGAGTTATCCCAGGGGCCAGGTCTTTTAAACTTGCGTCGGGAAGGGGTTTAGTCAGTATAGGGGGGCTTAAGTGTGGGTGCCCGGGGCCCCCTGGTGCGCCAGGTTCACTGGGGCTAATATCCAAGGGGCCAGGCCGGTCCCAGGGCCCCGGGAACGGGTGCCCCTTGGCCGGGCAGTGGAGGGCGCTATTCCCCCTTGGGGTTGGGCGGGTGTATTTCGGCGGCCGTTGGGGCTAGAGAGCTGCGGGAGGGCTCGTTGGATAGGTCGGGGCGAGCCCCAGAAGCCTGTCGAGTTTGGCGGGGGTGGGTCGCTCGTGGCGCCCGCTAGCGGCCGGTAAGCTCCGGGGCCTTTTCGGGTGTATCTCCCCGGCCCTTGGGGCTAGAGAGCTGGGGGAGGTCCCGTTGGAAAGGCCCGGTGGAGCCCGAGAAGGCTGGTGATTTTGGCGGGGGTAGGTCGCTCGGTCCGGCCGGTAAGCGGCGCTAAAATTCCCGGGGTTCGAGCCGGTGTATCTCCGCGGCCCTTGGGGCTAGAGAGCTGCGGGAGGTCTCGTTCGATAGGTCCGGTGGGGTCCCAGACGGCTGGCGAGTTTGGCGGGGCTGGGTCGCTCGTAGCGCCCGCTAGCGGCCGGTAAGCTCCGGGGCCTTTTCGGGTGTATCTCCCGGGCCCTTGGGGCTAGCGGGCTGGGGGAGGTCTCGTTGAAAAGGTCCGGTGGAGCCCCAGAAGGCTGGTGAGTTTGGCGGGGGTGAGTCGCTCGGGGCGCCCGCTAGCGGCCAGCAAGCTCCGGGGCCTTTTCGGGTGTATCTCCCCGGCCCTTGGGGCTAGGGAGCTGGGGGAGGTCTCGTTCGATAGGTCCGGTGGGGTCCCAGACGGCTGGCGAGTTTGGCGGGGCTGGGTCGCTCGTAGCGCCCGCTAGCGGCCGGTAAGCTCCGGGGCCTTTTCGGGTGTATCTCCCGGGCCCTTGGGGCTAGCGGGCTGGGGGAGGTCTCGTTGAAAAGGTCCGGTGGAGCCCCAGAAGGCTGGTGAGTTTGGCGGGGGTGAGTCGCTCGGGGCGCCCGCTAGCGGCCAGCAAGCTCCGGGGCCTTTTCGGGTGTATCTCCCCGGCCCTTGGGGCTAGGGAGCTGGGGGAGGGCTCGTTGGAAAGGTCGGGGCGAGCCCCAGAAGGCTGCCGAGTTTGGTGGGGCTGGGACTTAAGGGGAGTCCCATGGGCGTTTAAACCTATTGGGTGTCCAATAGAGTCAAAGCCTAACCCCAAGAGGCTAAGGGTTAGGGGGGTGTGGGTGACTGGTGTGTCCGCCCTAGGGGTGCCTGTGGCTGGGGTAAGTGGATTTCCTCCAGGCGGGCTTGGCCTGAGGCTGGGCAAAAAGCCCTAGTCAACTTAATCACTAAAATATTCAAAGTCCACCCTAGGGTTTGGGTGGGTGTATCTCCCCGGGGTTAGGGTTAGGGTTAGGGTTAGGTATAAGGATAAATGCGAAAGTGCACCCCGGGGTGCACTTTGTTTGTGTAGGTCCTAGGAGGCTGAAATTGGGTATATAGACTAATTGGGGGACGCCGAGTCTAATGCACTTGGTTTGGTGTCTCTAGCACCACCAGGTCCTGAGATATAGGCATGCACCATTTAAGGTTAAGTTTTGACTTAGGTTAGGGTTAGGGTTACAGCAGGTATAAGGATAAATGCGAAAGTGCACCCCGGGGTGCACTTTGTTTGTGTAGGTCCTAGGAGGCTGAAATTGGGTATATAGACTAATTGGGGGACGCCGAGTCTAATGCACTTGGTTTGGTGTCTCTAGCACCACCAGGTCCTGAGATATAGGCATGCACCATTTAAGGTTATGTTTTGACTTAGGTTAGGGTTATTGAGTTATCCCAGGGGCCAGTGTTAAAAAACTCGGAGTTATCCCAGGGGCCAGGTCTTTTAAACTTGCGTCGGGAAGGGGTTTAGTCAGTATAGGGGGGCTTAAGTGTGGGTGCCCGGGGCCCCCTGGTGCGCCAGGTTCACTGGGGCTAACCCTAGGGCCCCGGGAACGGGTGCCCCTTGGCCGGGCAGTGGAGGGCGCTATTCCCCCTTGGGGTTGGGCGGGTGTATCTCGGCGGCCGTTGGGGCTAGAGAGCTGGGGGAGGGCTCGTTGGATAGGTCGGGGCGAGCCCCAGAAGCCTGTCGAGTTTGGCGGGGGTGGGTCGCTCGTGGCGCCCGCTAGCGGCCGGTAAGCTCCGGGGCCTTTTCGGGTGTATCTCCCCGGCCCTTGGGGCTAGAGAGCTGGGGGAGGTCCCGTTGGAAAGGCCCGGTGGAGCCCGAGAAGGCTGGTGATTTTGGCGGGGGTAGGTTGCTCGGTCCGGCCGGTAAGCGGCGCTAAAGTTCCCGGGGTTCGAGCCGGTGTATCTCCGCGGCCCTTGGGGCTAGAGAGCTGGGGGAGGTCTCGTTCGATAGGTCCGGTGGGGTCCCAGACGGCTGGCGAGTTTGGCGGGGCTGGGTCGCTCGTAGCGCCCGCTAGCGGCCGGTAAGCTCCGGGGCCTTTTCGGGTGTATCTCCCGGGCCCTTGGGGCTAGCGGGCTGGGGGAGGTCTCGTTGAAAAGGTCCGGTGGAGCCCCAGAAGGCTGGTGAGTTTGGCGGGGGTGAGTCGCTCGGGGCGCCCGCTAGCGGCCAGCAAGCTCCGGGGCCTTTTCGGGTGTATCTCCCCGGCCCTTGGGGCTAGGGAGCTGGGGGAGGTCTCGTTCGATAGGTCCGGTGGGGTCCCAGACGGCTGGCGAGTTTGGCGGGGCTGGGTCGCTCGTAGCGCCCGCTAGCGGCCGGTAAGCTCCGGGGCCTTTTCGGGTGTATCTCCCGGGCCCTTGGGGCTAGCGGGCTGGGGGAGGTCTCGTTGAAAAGGTCCGGTGGAGCCCCAGAAGGCTGGTGAGTTTGGCGGGGGTGAGTCGCTCGGGGCGCCCGCTAGCGGCCAGCAAGCTCCGGGGCCTTTTCGGGTGTATCTCCCCGGCCCTTGGGGCTAGGGAGCTGGGGGAGGGCTCGTTGGAAAGGTCGGGGCGAGCCCCAGAAGGCTGCCGAGTTTGGTGGGGCTGGGACTTAAGGGGAGTCCCATGGGCGTTTAAACCTATTGGGTGTCCAATAGAGTCAAAGCCTAACCCCAAGAGGCTAAGGGTTAGGGGGGTGTGGGTGACTGGTGTGTCCGCCCTAGGGGTGCCTGTGGCTGGGGTAAGTGGATTTCCTCCAGGCGGGCTTGGCCTGAGGCTGGGCAAAAAGCCCTAGTCAACTTAATCACTAAAATATTCAAAGTCCACCCTAGGGTTTGGGTGGGTGTATCTCCCCGGGGTTAGGGTTAGGGTTAGGGTTAGGTATAAGGATAAATGCGAAAGTGCACCCCGGGGTGCACTTTGTTTGTGTAGGTCCTAGGAGGCTGAAATTGGGTATATAGACTAATTGGGGGACGCCGAGTCTAATGCACTTGGTTTGGTGTCTCTAGCACCACCAGGTCCTGAGATATAGGCATGCACCATTTAAGGTTAAGTTTTGACTTAGGTTAGGGTTAGGGTTACAGCAGGTATAAGGATAAATGCGAAAGTGCACCCCGGGGTGCACTTTGTTTGTGTAGGTCCTAGGAGGCTGAAATTGGGTATATAGACTAATTGGGGGACGCCGAGTCTAATGCACTTGGTTTGGTGTCTCTAGCACCACCAGGTCCTGAGATATAGGCATGCACCATTTAAGGTTATGTTTTGACTTAGGTTAGGGTTATTGAGTTATCCCAGGGGCCAGTGTTAAAAAACTCGGAGTTATCCCAGGGGCCAGGTCTTTTAAACTTGCGTCGGGAAGGGGTTTAGTCAGTATAGGGGGGCTTAAGTGTGGGTGCCCGGGGCCCCCTGGTGCGCCAGGTTCACTGGGGCTAACCCTAGGGCCCCGGGAACGGGTGCCCCTTGGCCGGGCAGTGGAGGGCGCTATTCCCCCTTGGGGTTGGGCGGGTGTATCTCGGCGGCCGTTGGGGCTAGAGAGCTGGGGGAGGGCTCGTTGGATAGGTCGGGGCGAGCCCCAGAAGCCTGTCGAGTTTGGCGGGGGTGGGTCGCTCGTGGCGCCCGCTAGCGGCCGGTAAGCTCCGGGGCCTTTTCGGGTGTATCTCCCCGGCCCTTGGGGCTAGAGAGCTGGGGGAGGTCCCGTTGGAAAGGCCCGGTGGAGCCCGAGAAGGCTGGTGATTTTGGCGGGGGTAGGTTGCTCGGTCCGGCCGGTAAGCGGCGCTAAAGTTCCCGGGGTTCGAGCCGGTGTATCTCCGCGGCCCTTGGGGCTAGAGAGCTGGGGGAGGTCTCGTTCGATAGGTCCGGTGGGGTCCCAGACGGCTGGCGAGTTTGGCGGGGCTGGGTCGCTCGTAGCGCCCGCTAGCGGCCGGTAAGCTCCGGGGCCTTTTCGGGTGTATCTCCCGGGCCCTTGGGGCTAGCGGGCTGGGGGAGGTCTCGTTGAAAAGGTCCGGTGGAGCCCCAGAAGGCTGGTGAGTTTGGCGGGGGTGAGTCGCTCGGGGCGCCCGCTAGCGGCCAGCAAGCTCCGGGGCCTTTTCGGGTGTATCTCCCCGGCCCTTGGGGCTAGGGAGCTGGGGGAGGTCTCGTTCGATAGGTCCGGTGGGGTCCCAGACGGCTGGCGAGTTTGGCGGGGCTGGGTCGCTCGTAGCGCCCGCTAGCGGCCGGTAAGCTCCGGGGCCTTTTCGGGTGTATCTCCCGGGCCCTTGGGGCTAGCGGGCTGGGGGAGGTCTCGTTGAAAAGGTCCGGTGGAGCCCCAGAAGGCTGGTGAGTTTGGCGGGGGTGAGTCGCTCGGGGCGCCCGCTAGCGGCCAGCAAGCTCCGGGGCCTTTTCGGGTGTATCTCCCCGGCCCTTGGGGCTAGGGAGCTGGGGGAGGGCTCGTTGGAAAGGTCGGGGCGAGCCCCAGAAGGCTGCCGAGTTTGGTGGGGCTGGGACTTAAGGGGAGTCCCATGGGCGTTTAAACCTATTGGGTGTCCAATAGAGTCAAAGCCTAACCCCAAGAGGCTAAGGGTTAGGGGGGTGTGGGTGACTGGTGTGTCCGCCCTAGGGGTGCCTGTGGCTGGGGTAAGTGGATTTCCTCCAGGCGGGCTTGGCCTGAGGCTGGGCAAAAAGCCCTAGTCAACTTAATCACTAAAATATTCAAAGTCCACCCTAGGGTTTGGGTGGGTGTATCTCCCCGGGGTTAGGGTTAGGGTTAGGGTTAGGTATAAGGATAAATGCGAAAGTGCACCCCGGGGTGCACTTTGTTTGTGTAGGTCCTAGGAGGCTGAAATTGGGTATATAGCCTAATTGGGGGACGCCGAGTCTAATGCACTTGGTTTGGTGTCTCTAGCACCACCAGGTCCTGAGATATAGGCATGCACCATTTAAGGTTAAGTTTTGACTTAGGTTAGGGTTAGGGTTACAGCAGGTATAAGGATAAATGCGAAAGTGCACCCCGGGGTGCACTTTGTTTGTGTAGGTCCTAGGAGGCTGAAATTGGGTATATAGACTAATTGGGGGACGCCGAGTCTAATGCACTTGGTTTGGTGTCTCTAGCACCACCAGGTCCTGAGATATAGGCATGCACCATTTAAGGTTATGTTTTGACTTAGGTTAGGGTTATTGAGTTATCCCAGGGGCCAGTGTTAAAAAACTCGGAGTTATCCCAGGGGCCAGGTCTTTTAAACTTGCGTCGGGAAGGGGTTTAGTCAGTATAGGGGGGCTTAAGTGTGGGTGCCCGGGGCCCCCTGGTGCGCCAGGTTCACTGGGGCTAACCCTAGGGCCCCGGGAACGGGTGCCCCTTGGCCGGGCAGTGGAGGGCGCTATTCCCCCTTGGGGTTGGGCGGGTGTATCTCGGCGGCCGTTGGGGCTAGAGAGCTGGGGGAGGGCTCGTTGGATAGGTCGGGGCGAGCCCCAGAAGCCTGTCGAGTTTGGCGGGGGTGGGTCGCTCGTGGCGCCCGCTAGCGGCCGGTAAGCTCCGGGGCCTTTTCGGGTGTATCTCCCCGGCCCTTGGGGCTAGAGAGCTGGGGGAGGTCCCGTTGGAAAGGCCCGGTGGAGCCCGAGAAGGCTGGTGATTTTGGCGGGGGTAGGTTGCTCGGTCCGGCCGGTAAGCGGCGCTAAAGTTCCCGGGGTTCGAGCCGGTGTATCTCCGCGGCCCTTGGGGCTAGAGAGCTGGGGGAGGTCTCGTTCGATAGGTCCGGTGGGGTCCCAGACGGCTGGCGAGTTTGGCGGGGCTGGGTCGCTCGTAGCGCCCGCTAGCGGCCGGTAAGCTCCGGGGCCTTTTCGGGTGTATCTCCCGGGCCCTTGGGGCTAGCGGGCTGGGGGAGGTCTCGTTGAAAAGGTCCGGTGGAGCCCCAGAAGGCTGGTGAGTTTGGCGGGGGTGAGTCGCTCGGGGCGCCCGCTAGCGGCCAGCAAGCTCCGGGGCCTTTTCGGGTGTATCTCCCCGGCCCTTGGGGCTAGGGAGCTGGGGGAGGTCTCGTTCGATAGGTCCGGTGGGGTCCCAGACGGCTGGCGAGTTTGGCGGGGCTGGGTCGCTCGTAGCGCCCGCTAGCGGCCGGTAAGCTCCGGGGCCTTTTCGGGTGTATCTCCCGGGCCCTTGGGGCTAGCGGGCTGGGGGAGGTCTCGTTGAAAAGGTCCGGTGGAGCCCCAGAAGGCTGGTGAGTTTGGCGGGGGTGAGTCGCTCGGGGCGCCCGCTAGCGGCCAGCAAGCTCCGGGGCCTTTTCGGGTGTATCTCCCCGGCCCTTGGGGCTAGGGAGCTGGGGGAGGGCTCGTTGGAAAGGTCGGGGCGAGCCCCAGAAGGCTGCCGAGTTTGGTGGGGCTGGGACTTAAGGGGAGTCCCATGGGCGTTTAAACCTATTGGGTGTCCAATAGAGTCAAAGCCTAACCCCAAGAGGCTAAGGGTTAGGGGGGTGTGGGTGACTGGTGTGTCCGCCCTAGGGGTGCCTGTGGCTGGGGTAAGTGGATTTCCTCCAGGCGGGCTTGGCCTGAGGCTGGGCAAAAAGCCCTAGTCAACTTAATCACTAAAATATTCAAAGTCCACCCTAGGGTTTGGGTGGGTGTATCTCCCCGGGGTTAGGGTTAGGGTTAGGGTTAGGTATAAGGATAAATGCGAAAGTGCACCCCGGGGTGCACTTTGTTTGTGTAGGTCCTAGGAGGCTGAAATTGGGTATATAGCCTAATTGGGGGACGCCGAGTCTAATGCACTTGGTTTGGTGTCTCTAGCACCACCAGGTCCTGAGATATAGGCATGCACCATTTAAGGTTAAGTTTTGACTTAGGTTAGGGTTAGGGTTACAGCAGGTATAAGGATAAATGCGAAAGTGCACCCCGGGGTGCACTTTGTTTGTGTAGGTCCTAGGAGGCTGAAATTGGGTATATAGACTAATTGGGGGACGCCGAGTCTAATGCACTTGGTTTGGTGTCTCTAGCACCACCAGGTCCTGAGATATAGGCATGCACCATTTAAGGTTATGTTTTGACTTAGGTTAGGGTTATTGAGTTATCCCAGGGGCCAGTGTTAAAAAACTCGGAGTTATCCCAGGGGCCAGGTCTTTTAAACTTGCGTCGGGAAGGGGTTTAGTCAGTATAGGGGGGCTTAAGTGTGGGTGCCCGGGGCCCCCTGGTGCGCCAGGTTCACTGGGGCTAACCCTAGGGCCCCGGGAACGGGTGCCCCTTGGCCGGGCAGTGGAGGGCGCTATTCCCCCTTGGGGTTGGGCGGGTGTATCTCGGCGGCCGTTGGGGCTAGAGAGCTGGGGGAGGGCTCGTTGGATAGGTCGGGGCGAGCCCCAGAAGCCTGTCGAGTTTGGCGGGGGTGGGTCGCTCGTGGCGCCCGCTAGCGGCCGGTAAGCTCCGGGGCCTTTTCGGGTGTATCTCCCCGGCCCTTGGGGCTAGAGAGCTGGGGGAGGTCCCGTTGGAAAGGCCCGGTGGAGCCCGAGAAGGCTGGTGATTTTGGCGGGGGTAGGTTGCTCGGTCCGGCCGGTAAGCGGCGCTAAAGTTCCCGGGGTTCGAGCCGGTGTATCTCCGCGGCCCTTGGGGCTAGAGAGCTGGGGGAGGTCTCGTTCGATAGGTCCGGTGGGGTCCCAGACGGCTGGCGAGTTTGGCGGGGCTGGGTCGCTCGTAGCGCCCGCTAGCGGCCGGTAAGCTCCGGGGCCTTTTCGGGTGTATCTCCCGGGCCCTTGGGGCTAGCGGGCTGGGGGAGGTCTCGTTGAAAAGGTCCGGTGGAGCCCCAGAAGGCTGGTGAGTTTGGCGGGGGTGAGTCGCTCGGGGCGCCCGCTAGCGGCCAGCAAGCTCCGGGGCCTTTTCGGGTGTATCTCCCCGGCCCTTGGGGCTAGGGAGCTGGGGGAGGTCTCGTTCGATAGGTCCGGTGGGGTCCCAGACGGCTGGCGAGTTTGGCGGGGCTGGGTCGCTCGTAGCGCCCGCTAGCGGCCGGTAAGCTCCGGGGCCTTTTCGGGTGTATCTCCCGGGCCCTTGGGGCTAGCGGGCTGGGGGAGGTCTCGTTGAAAAGGTCCGGTGGAGCCCCAGAAGGCTGGTGAGTTTGGCGGGGGTGAGTCGCTCGGGGCGCCCGCTAGCGGCCAGCAAGCTCCGGGGCCTTTTCGGGTGTATCTCCCCGGCCCTTGGGGCTAGGGAGCTGGGGGAGGGCTCGTTGGAAAGGTCGGGGCGAGCCCCAGAAGGCTGCCGAGTTTGGTGGGGCTGGGACTTAAGGGGAGTCCCATGGGCGTTTAAACCTATTGGGTGTCCAATAGAGTCAAAGCCTAACCCCAAGAGGCTAAGGGTTAGGGGGGTGTGGGTGACTGGTGTGTCCGCCCTAGGGGTGCCTGTGGCTGGGGTAAGTGGATTTCCTCCAGGCGGGCTTGGCCTGAGGCTGGGCAAAAAGCCCTAGTCAACTTAATCACTAAAATATTCAAAGTCCACCCTAGGGTTTGGGTGGGTGTATCTCCCCGGGGTTAGGGTTAGGGTTAGGGTTAGGTATAAGGATAAATGCGAAAGTGCACCCCGGGGTGCACTTTGTTTGTGTAGGTCCTAGGAGGCTGAAATTGGGTATATAGCCTAATTGGGGGACGCCGAGTCTAATGCACTTGGTTTGGTGTCTCTAGCACCACCAGGTCCTGAGATATAGGCATGCACCATTTAAGGTTATGTTTTGACTTAGGTTAGGGTTAGGGTTACAGCAGGTATAAGGATAAATGCGAAAGTGCACCCCGGGGTGCACTTTGTTTGTGTAGGTCCTAGGAGGCTGAAATTGGGTATATAGACTAATTGGGGGACGCCGAGTCTAATGCACTTGGTTTGGTGTCTCTAGCACCACCAGGTCCTGAGATATAGGCATGCACCATTTAAGGTTATGTTTTGACTTAGGTTAGGGTTATTGAGTTATCCCAGGGGCCAGTGTTAAAAAACTCGGAGTTATCCCAGGGGCCAGGTCTTTTAAACTTGCGTCGGGAAGGGGTTTAGTCAGTATAGGGGGGCTTAAGTGTGGGTGCCCGGGGCCCCCTGGTGCGCCAGGTTCACTGGGGCTAACCCTAGGGCCCCGGGAACGGGTGCCCCTTGGCCGGGCAGTGGAGGGCGCTATTCCCCCTTGGGGTTGGGCGGGTGTATCTCGGCGGCCGTTGGGGCTAGAGAGCTGGGGGAGGGCTCGTTGGATAGGTCGGGGCGAGCCCCAGAAGCCTGTCGAGTTTGGCGGGGGTGGGTCGCTCGTGGCGCCCGCTAGCGGCCGGTAAGCTCCGGGGCCTTTTCGGGTGTATCTCCCCGGCCCTTGGGGCTAGAGAGCTGGGGGAGGTCCCGTTGGAAAGGCCCGGTGGAGCCCGAGAAGGCTGGTGATTTTGGCGGGGGTAGGTTGCTCGGTCCGGCCGGTAAGCGGCGCTAAAGTTCCCGGGGTTCGAGCCGGTGTATCTCCGCGGCCCTTGGGGCTAGAGAGCTGGGGGAGGTCTCGTTCGATAGGTCCGGTGGGGTCCCAGACGGCTGGCGAGTTTGGCGGGGCTGGGTCGCTCGTAGCGCCCGCTAGCGGCCGGTAAGCTCCGGGGCCTTTTCGGGTGTATCTCCCGGGCCCTTGGGGCTAGCGGGCTGGGGGAGGTCTCGTTGAAAAGGTCCGGTGGAGCCCCAGAAGGCTGGTGAGTTTGGCGGGGGTGAGTCGCTCGGGGCGCCCGCTAGCGGCCAGCAAGCTCCGGGGCCTTTTCGGGTGTATCTCCCCGGCCCTTGGGGCTAGGGAGCTGGGGGAGGTCTCGTTCGATAGGTCCGGTGGGGTCCCAGACGGCTGGCGAGTTTGGCGGGGCTGGGTCGCTCGTAGCGCCCGCTAGCGGCCGGTAAGCTCCGGGGCCTTTTCGGGTGTATCTCCCGGGCCCTTGGGGCTAGCGGGCTGGGGGAGGTCTCGTTGAAAAGGTCCGGTGGAGCCCCAGAAGGCTGGTGAGTTTGGCGGGGGTGAGTCGCTCGGGGCGCCCGCTAGCGGCCAGCAAGCTCCGGGGCCTTTTCGGGTGTATCTCCCCGGCCCTTGGGGCTAGGGAGCTGGGGGAGGGCTCGTTGGAAAGGTCGGGGCGAGCCCCAGAAGGCTGCCGAGTTTGGTGGGGCTGGGACTTAAGGGGAGTCCCATGGGCGTTTAAACCTATTGGGTGTCCAATAGAGTCAAAGCCTAACCCCAAGAGGCTAAGGGTTAGGGGGGTGTGGGTGACTGGTGTGTCCGCCCTAGGGGTGCCTGTGGCTGGGGTAAGTGGATTTCCTCCAGGCGGGCTTGGCCTGAGGCTGGGCAAAAAGCCCTAGTCAACTTAATCACTAAAATATTCAAAGTCCACCCTAGGGTTTGGGTGGGTGTATCTCCCCGGGGTTAGGGTTAGGGTTAGGGTTAGGTATAAGGATAAATGCGAAAGTGCACCCCGGGGTGCACTTTGTTTGTGTAGGTCCTAGGAGGCTGAAATTGGGTATATAGCCTAATTGGGGGACGCCGAGTCTAATGCACTTGGTTTGGTGTCTCTAGCACCACCAGGTCCTGAGATATAGGCATGCACCATTTAAGGTTATGTTTTGACTTAGGTTAGGGTTAGGGTTACAGCAGGTATAAGGATAAATGCGAAAGTGCACCCCGGGGTGCACTTTGTTTGTGTAGGTCCTAGGAGGCTGAAATTGGGTATATAGACTAATTGGGGGACGCCGAGTCTAATGCACTTGGTTTGGTGTCTCTAGCACCACCAGGTCCTGAGATATAGGCATGCACCATTTAAGGTTATGTTTTGACTTAGGTTAGGGTTATTGAGTTATCCCAGGGGCCAGTGTTAAAAAACTCGGAGTTATCCCAGGGGCCAGGTCTTTTAAACTTGCGTCGGGAAGGGGTTTAGTCAGTATAGGGGGGCTTAAGTGTGGGTGCCCGGGGCCCCCTGGTGCGCCAGGTTCACTGGGGCTAACCCTAGGGCCCCGGGAACGGGTGCCCCTTGGCCGGGCAGTGGAGGGCGCTATTCCCCCTTGGGGTTGGGCGGGTGTATCTCGGCGGCCGTTGGGGCTAGAGAGCTGGGGGAGGGCTCGTTGGATAGGTCGGGGCGAGCCCCAGAAGCCTGTCGAGTTTGGCGGGGGTGGGTCGCTCGTGGCGCCCGCTAGCGGCCGGTAAGCTCCGGGGCCTTTTCGGGTGTATCTCCCCGGCCCTTGGGGCTAGAGAGCTGGGGGAGGTCCCGTTGGAAAGGCCCGGTGGAGCCCGAGAAGGCTGGTGATTTTGGCGGGGGTAGGTTGCTCGGTCCGGCCGGTAAGCGGCGCTAAAGTTCCCGGGGTTCGAGCCGGTGTATCTCCGCGGCCCTTGGGGCTAGAGAGCTGGGGGAGGTCTCGTTCGATAGGTCCGGTGGGGTCCCAGACGGCTGGCGAGTTTGGCGGGGCTGGGTCGCTCGTAGCGCCCGCTAGCGGCCGGTAAGCTCCGGGGCCTTTTCGGGTGTATCTCCCGGGCCCTTGGGGCTAGCGGGCTGGGGGAGGTCTCGTTGAAAAGGTCCGGTGGAGCCCCAGAAGGCTGGTGAGTTTGGCGGGGGTGAGTCGCTCGGGGCGCCCGCTAGCGGCCAGCAAGCTCCGGGGCCTTTTCGGGTGTATCTCCCCGGCCCTTGGGGCTAGGGAGCTGGGGGAGGTCTCGTTCGATAGGTCCGGTGGGGTCCCAGACGGCTGGCGAGTTTGGCGGGGCTGGGTCGCTCGTAGCGCCCGCTAGCGGCCGGTAAGCTCCGGGGCCTTTTCGGGTGTATCTCCCGGGCCCTTGGGGCTAGCGGGCTGGGGGAGGTCTCGTTGAAAAGGTCCGGTGGAGCCCCAGAAGGCTGGTGAGTTTGGCGGGGGTGAGTCGCTCGGGGCGCCCGCTAGCGGCCAGCAAGCTCCGGGGCCTTTTCGGGTGTATCTCCCCGGCCCTTGGGGCTAGGGAGCTGGGGGAGGGCTCGTTGGAAAGGTCGGGGCGAGCCCCAGAAGGCTGCCGAGTTTGGTGGGGCTGGGACTTAAGGGGAGTCCCATGGGCGTTTAAACCTATTGGGTGTCCAATAGAGTCAAAGCCTAACCCCAAGAGGCTAAGGGTTAGGGGGGTGTGGGTGACTGGTGTGTCCGCCCTAGGGGTGCCTGTGGCTGGGGTAAGTGGATTTCCTCCAGGCGGGCTTGGCCTGAGGCTGGGCAAAAAGCCCTAGTCAACTTAATCACTAAAATATTCAAAGTCCACCCTAGGGTTTGGGTGGGTGTATCTCCCCGGGGTTAGGGTTAGGGTTAGGGTTAGGTATAAGGATAAATGCGAAAGTGCACCCCGGGGTGCACTTTGTTTGTGTAGGTCCTAGGAGGCTGAAATTGGGTATATAGCCTAATTGGGGGACGCCGAGTCTAATGCACTTGGTTTGGTGTCTCTAGCACCACCAGGTCCTGAGATATAGGCATGCACCATTTAAGGTTAAGTTTTGACTTAGGTTAGGGTTAGGGTTACAGCAGGTATAAGGATAAATGCGAAAGTGCACCCCGGGGTGCACTTTGTTTGTGTAGGTCCTAGGAGGCTGAAATTGGGTATATAGACTAATTGGGGGACGCCGAGTCTAATGCACTTGGTTTGGTGTCTCTAGCACCACCAGGTCCTGAGATATAGGCATGCACCATTTAAGGTTATGTTTTGACTTAGGTTAGGGTTATTGAGTTATCCCAGGGGCCAGTGTTAAAAAACTCGGAGTTATCCCAGGGGCCAGGTCTTTTAAACTTGCGTCGGGAAGGGGTTTAGTCAGTATAGGGGGGCTTAAGTGTGGGTGCCCGGGGCCCCCTGGTGCGCCAGGTTCACTGGGGCTAACCCTAGGGCCCCGGGAACGGGTGCCCCTTGGCCGGGCAGTGGAGGGCGCTATTCCCCCTTGGGGTTGGGCGGGTGTATCTCGGCGGCCGTTGGGGCTAGAGAGCTGGGGGAGGGCTCGTTGGATAGGTCGGGGCGAGCCCCAGAAGCCTGTCGAGTTTGGCGGGGGTGGGTCGCTCGTGGCGCCCGCTAGCGGCCGGTAAGCTCCGGGGCCTTTTCGGGTGTATCTCCCCGGCCCTTGGGGCTAGAGAGCTGGGGGAGGTCCCGTTGGAAAGGCCCGGTGGAGCCCGAGAAGGCTGGTGATTTTGGCGGGGGTAGGTTGCTCGGTCCGGCCGGTAAGCGGCGCTAAAGTTCCCGGGGTTCGAGCCGGTGTATCTCCGCGGCCCTTGGGGCTAGAGAGCTGGGGGAGGTCTCGTTCGATAGGTCCGGTGGGGTCCCAGACGGCTGGCGAGTTTGGCGGGGCTGGGTCGCTCGTAGCGCCCGCTAGCGGCCGGTAAGCTCCGGGGCCTTTTCGGGTGTATCTCCCGGGCCCTTGGGGCTAGCGGGCTGGGGGAGGTCTCGTTGAAAAGGTCCGGTGGAGCCCCAGAAGGCTGGTGAGTTTGGCGGGGGTGAGTCGCTCGGGGCGCCCGCTAGCGGCCAGCAAGCTCCGGGGCCTTTTCGGGTGTATCTCCCCGGCCCTTGGGGCTAGGGAGCTGGGGGAGGTCTCGTTCGATAGGTCCGGTGGGGTCCCAGACGGCTGGCGAGTTTGGCGGGGCTGGGTCGCTCGTAGCGCCCGCTAGCGGCCGGTAAGCTCCGGGGCCTTTTCGGGTGTATCTCCCGGGCCCTTGGGGCTAGCGGGCTGGGGGAGGTCTCGTTGAAAAGGTCCGGTGGAGCCCCAGAAGGCTGGTGAGTTTGGCGGGGGTGAGTCGCTCGGGGCGCCCGCTAGCGGCCAGCAAGCTCCGGGGCCTTTTCGGGTGTATCTCCCCGGCCCTTGGGGCTAGGGAGCTGGGGGAGGGCTCGTTGGAAAGGTCGGGGCGAGCCCCAGAAGGCTGCCGAGTTTGGTGGGGCTGGGACTTAAGGGGAGTCCCATGGGCGTTTAAACCTATTGGGTGTCCAATAGAGTCAAAGCCTAACCCCAAGAGGCTAAGGGTTAGGGGGGTGTGGGTGACTGGTGTGTCCGCCCTAGGGGTGCCTGTGGCTGGGGTAAGTGGATTTCCTCCAGGCGGGCTTGGCCTGAGGCTGGGCAAAAAGCCCTAGTCAACTTAATCACTAAAATATTCAAAGTCCACCCTAGGGTTTGGGTGGGTGTATCTCCCCGGGGTTAGGGTTAGGGTTAGGGTTAGGTATAAGGATAAATGCGAAAGTGCACCCCGGGGTGCACTTTGTTTGTGTAGGTCCTAGGAGGCTGAAATTGGGTATATAGACTAATTGGGGGACGCCGAGTCTAATGCACTTGGTTTGGTGTCTCTAGCACCACCAGGTCCTGAGATATAGGCATGCACCATTTAAGGTTAAGTTTTGACTTAGGTTAGGGTTAGGGTTACAGCAGGTATAAGGATAAATGCGAAAGTGCACCCCGGGGTGCACTTTGTTTGTGTAGGTCCTAGGAGGCTGAAATTGGGTATATAGACTAATTGGGGGACGCCGAGTCTAATGCACTTGGTTTGGTGTCTCTAGCACCACCAGGTCCTGAGATATAGGCATGCACCATTTAAGGTTATGTTTTGACTTAGGTTAGGGTTATTGAGTTATCCCAGGGGCCAGTGTTAAAAAACTCGGAGTTATCCCAGGGGCCAGGTCTTTTAAACTTGCGTCGGGAAGGGGTTTAGTCAGTATAGGGGGGCTTAAGTGTGGGTGCCCGGGGCCCCCTGGTGCGCCAGGTTCACTGGGGCTAACCCTAGGGCCCCGGGAACGGGTGCCCCTTGGCCGGGCAGTGGAGGGCGCTATTCCCCCTTGGGGTTGGGCGGGTGTATCTCGGCGGCCGTTGGGGCTAGAGAGCTGGGGGAGGGCTCGTTGGATAGGTCGGGGCGAGCCCCAGAAGCCTGTCGAGTTTGGCGGGGGTGGGTCGCTCGTGGCGCCCGCTAGCGGCCGGTAAGCTCCGGGGCCTTTTCGGGTGTATCTCCCCGGCCCTTGGGGCTAGAGAGCTGGGGGAGGTCCCGTTGGAAAGGCCCGGTGGAGCCCGAGAAGGCTGGTGATTTTGGCGGGGGTAGGTTGCTCGGTCCGGCCGGTAAGCGGCGCTAAAGTTCCCGGGGTTCGAGCCGGTGTATCTCCGCGGCCCTTGGGGCTAGAGAGCTGGGGGAGGTCTCGTTCGATAGGTCCGGTGGGGTCCCAGACGGCTGGCGAGTTTGGCGGGGCTGGGTCGCTCGTAGCGCCCGCTAGCGGCCGGTAAGCTCCGGGGCCTTTTCGGGTGTATCTCCCGGGCCCTTGGGGCTAGCGGGCTGGGGGAGGTCTCGTTGAAAAGGTCCGGTGGAGCCCCAGAAGGCTGGTGAGTTTGGCGGGGGTGAGTCGCTCGGGGCGCCCGCTAGCGGCCAGCAAGCTCCGGGGCCTTTTCGGGTGTATCTCCCCGGCCCTTGGGGCTAGGGAGCTGGGGGAGGGCTCGTTGGAAAGGTCGGGGCGAGCCCCAGAAGGCTGCCGAGTTTGGTGGGGCTGGGACTTAAGGGGAGTCCCATGGGCGTTTAAACCTATTGGGTGTCCAATAGAGTCAAAGCCTAACCCCAAGAGGCTAAGGGTTAGGGGGGTGTGGGTGACTGGTGTGTCCGCCCTAGGGGTGCCTGTGGCTGGGGTAAGTGGATTTCCTCCAGGCGGGCTTGGCCTGAGGCTGGGCAAAAAGCCCTAGTCAACTTAATCACTAAAATATTCAAAGTCCACCCTAGGGTTTGGGTGGGTGTATCTCCCCGGGGTTAGGGATAGGGTTAGGGTTAGGTATAAGGATAAATGCGAAAGTGCACCCCGGGGTGCACTTTGTTTGTGTAGGTCCTAGGAGGCTGAAATTGGGTATATAGACTAATTGGGGGACGCCGAGTCGAATGCACTTGGTTTGGTGTCTCTAGCACCACCAGGTCCTGAGATATAGGCATGCACCATTTAAGGTTAAGTTTTGACTTAGGTTAGGGTTAGGGTTAGGGTTAGGGTTAGGTATAAGGATAAATGCGAAAGTGCACCCCGGGGTGCACTTTGTTTGTGTAGGTCCTAGGAGGCTGAAATTGGGTATATAGCCTAATTGGGGGACGCCGAGTCTAATGCACTTGGTTTGGTGTCTCTAGCACCACCAGGTCCTGAGATATAGGCGTGCACCATTTAAGGTTAAGTTTTGACTTAGGTTAGGGTTAGGGTTACAGCAGGTATAAGGATAAATGCGAAAGTGCACCCCGGGGTGCACTTTGTTTGTGTAGGTCCTAGGAGGCTGAAATTGGGTATATAGCCTAATTGGGGGACGCCGAGTCTAATGCACTTGGTTTGGTGTCTCTAGCACCACCAGGTCCTGAGATATAGGCGTGCACCATTTAAGGTTAAGTTTTGACTTAGGTTAGGGTTAGGGTTACAGCAGGTATAAGGATAAATGCGAAAGTGCACCCCGGGGTGCACTTTGTTTGTGTAGGTCCTAGGAGGCTGAAATTGGGTATATAGCCTAATTGGGGGACGCCGAGTCTAATGCACTTGGTTTGGTGTCTCTAGCACCACCAGGTCCTGAGATATAGGCGTGCACCATTTAAGGTTAAGTTTTGACTTAGGTTAGGGTTAGGGTTACAGCAGGTATAAGGATAAATGCGAAAGTGCACCCCGGGGTGCACTTTGTTTGTGTAGGTCCTAGGAGGCTGAAATTGGGTATATAGACTAATTGGGGGACGCCGAGTCTAATGCACTTGGTTTGGTGTCTCTAGCACCACCAGGTCCTGAGATATAGGCATGCACCATTTAAGGTTAAGTTTTGACTTAGGTTAGGGTTATTGAGTTATCCCAGGGGCCAGTGTTAAAAAACTCGGAGTTATCCCAGGGGCCAGGTCTTTTAAACTTGCGTCGGGAAGGGGTTTAGTCAGTATAGGGGGGCTTAAGTGTGGGTGCCCGGGGCCCCCTGGTGCGCCAGGTTCACTGGGGCTAATATCCAAGGGGCCAGGCCGGTCCCAGGGCCCCGGGAACGGGTGCCCCTTGGCCGGGCAGTGGAGGGCGCTATTCCCCCTTGGGGTTGGGCGGGTGTATTTCGGCGGCCGTTGGGGCTAGAGAGCTGCGGGAGGGCTCGTTGGATAGGTCGGGGCGAGCCCCAGAAGCCTGTCGAGTTTGGCGGGGGTGGGTCGCTCGTGGCGCCCGCTAGCGGCCGGTAAGCTCCGGGGCCTTTTCGGGTGTATCTCCCCGGCCCTTGGGGCTAGAGAGCTGGGGGAGGTCCCGTTGGAAAGGCCCGGTGGAGCCCGAGAAGGCTGGTGATTTTGGCGGGGGTAGGTCGCTCGGTCCGGCCGGTAAGCGGCGCTAAAATTCCCGGGGTTCGAGCCGGTGTATCTCCGCGGCCCTTGGGGCTAGAGAGCTGCGGGAGGTCTCGTTCGATAGGTCCGGTGGGGTCCCAGACGGCTGGCGAGTTTGGCGGGGCTGGGTCGCTCGTAGCGCCCGCTAGCGGCCGGTAAGCTCCGGGGCCTTTTCGGGTGTATCTCCCGGGCCCTTGGGGCTAGCGGGCTGGGGGAGGTCTCGTTGAAAAGGTCCGGTGGAGCCCCAGAAGGCTGGTGAGTTTGGCGGGGGTGAGTCGCTCGGGGCGCCCGCTAGCGGCCAGCAAGCTCCGGGGCCTTTTCGGGTGTATCTCCCCGGCCCTTGGGGCTAGGGAGCTGGGGGAGGTCTCGTTCGATAGGTCCGGTGGGGTCCCAGACGGCTGGCGAGTTTGGCGGGGCTGGGTCGCTCGTAGCGCCCGCTAGCGGCCGGTAAGCTCCGGGGCCTTTTCGGGTGTATCTCCCGGGCCCTTGGGGCTAGCGGGCTGGGGGAGGTCTCGTTGAAAAGGTCCGGTGGAGCCCCAGAAGGCTGGTGAGTTTGGCGGGGGTGAGTCGCTCGGGGCGCCCGCTAGCGGCCAGCAAGCTCCGGGGCCTTTTCGGGTGTATCTCCCCGGCCCTTGGGGCTAGGGAGCTGGGGGAGGTCTCGTTCGATAGGTCCGGTGGGGTCCCAGACGGCTGGCGAGTTTGGCGGGGCTGGGTCGCTCGTAGCGCCCGCTAGCGGCCGGTAAGCTCCGGGGCCTTTTCGGGTGTATCTCCCGGGCCCTTGGGGCTAGCGGGCTGGGGGAGGTCTCGTTGAAAAGGTCCGGTGGAGCCCCAGAAGGCTGGTGAGTTTGGCGGGGGTGAGTCGCTCGGGGCGCCCGCTAGCGGCCAGCAAGCTCCGGGGCCTTTTCGGGTGTATCTCCCCGGCCCTTGGGGCTAGAGAGCTGGGGGAGGGCTCGTTGGATAGGTCGGGGCGAGCCCCAGAAGCCTGTCGAGTTTGGCGGGGCTGGGTCGCTCGTGGCGCCCGCTAGCGGCCGGTAAGCTCCGGGGCCTTTTCGGGTGTATCTCCCCGGCCCTTGGGGCTAGGGAGCTGGGGGAGGGCTCGTTGGAAAGGTCGGGGCGAGCCCCAGAAGGCTGCCGAGTTTGGTGGGGCTGGGACTTAAGGGGAGTCCCATGGGCGTTTAAGCCTATTGGGTGTCCAATAGAGTCAAAGCCTAACCCCAAGAGGCTAAGGGTTAGGGGGGTGTGGGTGACTGGTGTGTCCGCCCTAGGGGTGCCTGTGGCTGGGGTAAGTGGATTTCCTCCAGGCGGGCTTGGCCTGAGGCTGGGCAAAAAGCCCTAGTCAACTTAATCACTAAAATATTCAAAGTCCACCCTAGGGTTTGGGTGGGTGTATCTCCCCGGGGTTAGGGTTAGGGTTAGGGTTAGGTATAAGGATAAATGCGAAAGTGCACCCCGGGGTGCACTTTGTTTGTGTAGGTCCTAGGAGGCTGAAATTGGGTATATAGACTAATTGGGGGACGCCGAGTCTAATGCACTTGGTTTGGTGTCTCTAGCACCACCAGGTCCTGAGATATAGCCGTGCACCTCTATGGTTGAGTTTTGGGTAAAGTTAGGGTTTAGGGTTACGATAGGTATAAGGATAAATGCGAAAGTGCACCCCGGGGTGCACTTTGTTTGTGTAGGTCCTAGGAGGCTGAAATTGGGTATATAGCCTAATTGGGGGACGCCGAGTCTAATGCACTTGGTTTGGTGTCTCTAGCACCACCAGGTCCTGAGATATAGGCGTGCACCATTTAAGGTTAAGTTTTGACTTAGGTTAGGGTTAGGGTTACAGCAGGTATAAGGATAAATGCGAAAGTGCACCCCGGGGTGCACTTTGTTTGTGTAGGTCCTAGGAGGCTGAAATTGGGTATATAGCCTAATTGGGGGACGCCGAGTCTAATGCACTTGGTTTGGTGTCTCTAGCACCACCAGGTCCTGAGATATAGGCATGCACCATTTAAGGTTAAGTTTTGACTTAGGTTAGGGTTATTGAGTTATCCCAGGGGCCAGTGTTAAAAAACTCGGAGTTATCCCAGGGGCCAGGTCTTTTAAACTTGCGTCGGGAAGGGGTTTAGTCAGTATAGGGGGGCTTAAGTGTGGGTGCCCGGGGCCCCCTGGTGCGCCAGGTTCACTGGGGCTAATATCCAAGGGGCCAGGCCGGTCCCAGGGCCCCGGGAACGGGTGCCCCTTGGCCGGGCAGTGGAGGGCGCTATTCCCCCTTGGGGTTGGGCGGGTGTATCTCGGCGGCCGTTGGGGCTAGAGAGCTGGGGGAGGGCTCGTTGGATAGGTCGGGGCGAGCCCCAGAAGCCTGTCGAGTTTGGCGGGGGTGGGTCGCTCGTGGCGCCCGCTAGCGGCCGGTAAGCTCCGGGGCCTTTTCGGGTGTATCTCCCCGGCCCTTGGGGCTAGAGAGCTGGGGGAGGTCCCGTTGGAAAGGCCCGGTGGAGCCCGAGAAGGCTGGTGATTTTGGCGGGGGTAGGTCGCTCGGTCCGGCCGGTAAGCGGCGCTAAAATTCCCGGGGTTCGAGCCGGTGTATCTCCGCGGCCCTTGGGGCTAGAGAGCTGCGGGAGGTCTCGTTCGATAGGTCCGGTGGGGTCCCAGACGGCTGGCGAGTTTGGCGGGGCTGGGTCGCTCGTAGCGCCCGCTAGCGGCCGGTAAGCTCCGGGGCCTTTTCGGGTGTATCTCCCGGGCCCTTGGGGCTAGCGGGCTGGGGGAGGTCTCGTTGAAAAGGTCCGGTGGAGCCCCAGAAGGCTGGTGAGTTTGGCGGGGGTGAGTCGCTCGGGGCGCCCGCTAGCGGCCAGCAAGCTCCGGGGCCTTTTCGGGTGTATCTCCCCGGCCCTTGGGGCTAGGGAGCTGGGGGAGGGCTCGTTGGAAAGGTCGGGGCGAGCCCCAGAAGGCTGCCGAGTTTGGTGGGGCTGGGACTTAAGGGGAGTCCCATGGGCGTTTAAGCCTATTGGGTGTCCAATAGAGTCAAAGCCTAACCCCAAGAGGCTAAGGGTTAGGGGGGTGTGGGTGACTGGTGTGTCCGCCCTAGGGGTGCCTGTGGCTGGGGTAAGTGGATTTCCTCCAGGCGGGCTTGGCCTGAGGCTGGGCAAAAAGCCCTAGTCAACTTAATCACTAAAATATTCAAAGTCCACCCTAGGGTTTGGGTGGGTGTATCTCCCCGGGGTTAGGGTTAGGGTTAGGGTTAGGTATAAGGATAAATGCGAAAGTGCACCCCGGGGTGCACTTTGTTTGTGTAGGTCCTAGGAGGCTGAAATTGGGTATATAGCCTAATTGGGGGACGCCGAGTCTAATGCACTTGGTTTGGTGTCTCTAGCACCACCAGGTCCTGAGATATAGCCGTGCACCTCTATGGTTGAGTTTTGGGTAAAGTTAGGGTTTAGGGTTACGATAGGTATAAGGATAAATGCGAAAGTGCACCCCGGGGTGCACTTTGTTTGTGTAGGTCCTAGGAGGCTGAAATTGGGTATATAGCCTAATTGGGGGACGCCGAGTCTAATGCACTTGGTTTGGTGTCTCTAGCACCACCAGGTCCTGAGATATAGGCGTGCACCATTTAAGGTTAAGTTTTGACTTAGGTTAGGGTTAGGGTTACAGCAGGTATAAGGATAAATGCGAAAGTGCACCCCGGGGTGCACTTTGTTTGTGTAGGTCCTAGGAGGCTGAAATTGGGTATATAGCCTAATTGGGGGACGCCGAGTCTAATGCACTTGGTTTGGTGTCTCTAGCACCACCAGGTCCTGAGATATAGGCATGCACCATTTAAGGTTAAGTTTTGACTTAGGTTAGGGTTATTGAGTTATCCCAGGGGCCAGTGTTAAAAAACTCGGAGTTATCCCAGGGGCCAGGTCTTTTAAACTTGCGTCGGGAAGGGGTTTAGTCAGTATAGGGGGGCTTAAGTGTGGGTGCCCGGGGCCCCCTGGTGCGCCAGGTTCACTGGGGCTAATATCCAAGGGGCCAGGCCGGTCCCAGGGCCCCGGGAACGGGTGCCCCTTGGCCGGGCAGTGGAGGGCGCTATTCCCCCTTGGGGTTGGGCGGGTGTATCTCGGCGGCCGTTGGGGCTAGAGAGCTGGGGGAGGGCTCGTTGGATAGGTCGGGGCGAGCCCCAGAAGCCTGTCGAGTTTGGCGGGGGTGGGTCGCTCGTGGCGCCCGCTAGCGGCCGGTAAGCTCCGGGGCCTTTTCGGGTGTATCTCCCCGGCCCTTGGGGCTAGAGAGCTGGGGGAGGTCCCGTTGGAAAGGCCCGGTGGAGCCCGAGAAGGCTGGTGATTTTGGCGGGGGTAGGTCGCTCGGTCCGGCCGGTAAGCGGCGCTAAAATTCCCGGGGTTCGAGCCGGTGTATCTCCGCGGCCCTTGGGGCTAGAGAGCTGCGGGAGGTCTCGTTCGATAGGTCCGGTGGGGTCCCAGACGGCTGGCGAGTTTGGCGGGGCTGGGTCGCTCGTAGCGCCCGCTAGCGGCCGGTAAGCTCCGGGGCCTTTTCGGGTGTATCTCCCGGGCCCTTGGGGCTAGCGGGCTGGGGGAGGTCTCGTTGAAAAGGTCCGGTGGAGCCCCAGAAGGCTGGTGAGTTTGGCGGGGGTGAGTCGCTCGGGGCGCCCGCTAGCGGCCAGCAAGCTCCGGGGCCTTTTCGGGTGTATCTCCCCGGCCCTTGGGGCTAGGGAGCTGGGGGAGGTCTCGTTCGATAGGTCCGGTGGGGTCCCAGACGGCTGGCGAGTTTGGCGGGGCTGGGTCGCTCGTAGCGCCCGCTAGCGGCCGGTAAGCTCCGGGGCCTTTTCGGGTGTATCTCCCGGGCCCTTGGGGCTAGCGGGCTGGGGGAGGTCTCGTTGAAAAGGTCCGGTGGAGCCCCAGAAGGCTGGTGAGTTTGGCGGGGGTGAGTCGCTCGGGGCGCCCGCTAGCGGCCAGCAAGCTCCGGGGCCTTTTCGGGTGTATCTCCCCGGCCCTTGGGGCTAGGGAGCTGGGGGAGGTCTCGTTCGATAGGTCCGGTGGGGTCCCAGACGGCTGGCGAGTTTGGCGGGGCTGGGTCGCTCGTAGCGCCCGCTAGCGGCCGGTAAGCTCCGGGGCCTTTTCGGGTGTATCTCCCGGGCCCTTGGGGCTAGCGGGCTGGGGGAGGTCTCGTTGAAAAGGTCCGGTGGAGCCCCAGAAGGCTGGTGAGTTTGGCGGGGGTGAGTCGCTCGGGGCGCCCGCTAGCGGCCAGCAAGCTCCGGGGCCTTTTCGGGTGTATCTCCCCGGCCCTTGGGGCTAGAGAGCTGGGGGAGGGCTCGTTGGATAGGTCGGGGCGAGCCCCAGAAGCCTGTCGAGTTTGGCGGGGCTGGGTCGCTCGTGGCGCCCGCTAGCGGCCGGTAAGCTCCGGGGCCTTTTCGGGTGTATCTCCCCGGCCCTTGGGGCTAGGGAGCTGGGGGAGGGCTCGTTGGAAAGGTCGGGGCGAGCCCCAGAAGGCTGCCGAGTTTGGTGGGGCTGGGACTTAAGGGGAGTCCCATGGGCGTTTAAGCCTATTGGGTGTCCAATAGAGTCAAAGCCTAACCCCAAGAGGCTAAGGGTTAGGGGGGTGTGGGTGACTGGTGTGTCCGCCCTAGGGGTGCCTGTGGCTGGGGTAAGTGGATTTCCTCCAGGCGGGCTTGGCCTGAGGCTGGGCAAAAAGCCCTAGTCAACTTAATCACTAAAATATTCAAAGTCCACCCTAGGGTTTGGGTGGGTGTATCTCCCCGGGGTTAGGGTTAGGGTTAGGGTTAGGTATAAGGATAAATGCGAAAGTGCACCCCGGGGTGCACTTTGTTTGTGTAGGTCCTAGGAGGCTGAAATTGGGTATATAGCCTAATTGGGGGACGCCGAGTCTAATGCACTTGGTTTGGTGTCTCTAGCACCACCAGGTCCTGAGATATAGGCGTGCACCTCTATGGTTGAGTTTTGGGTAAAGTTAGGGTTTAGGGTTACGATAGGTATAAGGATAAATGCGAAAGTGCACCCCGGGGTGCACTTTGTTTGTGTAGGTCCTAGGAGGCTGAAATTGGGTATATAGCCTAATTGGGGGACGCCGAGTCTAATGCACTTGGTTTGGTGTCTCTAGCACCACCAGGTCCTGAGATATAGGCGTGCACCATTTAAGGTTAAGTTTTGACTTAGGTTAGGGTTAGGGTTACAGCAGGTATAAGGATAAATGCGAAAGTGCACCCCGGGGTGCACTTTGTTTGTGTAGGTCCTAGGAGGCTGAAATTGGGTATATAGCCTAATTGGGGGACGCCGAGTCTAATGCACTTGGTTTGGTGTCTCTAGCACCACCAGGTCCTGAGATATAGGCATGCACCATTTAAGGTTAAGTTTTGACTTAGGTTAGGGTTATTGAGTTATCCCAGGGGCCAGTGTTAAAAAACTCGGAGTTATCCCAGGGGCCAGGTCTTTTAAACTTGCGTCGGGAAGGGGTTTAGTCAGTATAGGGGGGCTTAAGTGTGGGTGCCCGGGGCCCCCTGGTGCGCCAGGTTCACTGGGGCTAATATCCAAGGGGCCAGGCCGGTCCCAGGGCCCCGGGAACGGGTGCCCCTTGGCCGGGCAGTGGAGGGCGCTATTCCCCCTTGGGGTTGGGCGGGTGTATCTCGGCGGCCGTTGGGGCTAGAGAGCTGGGGGAGGGCTCGTTGGATAGGTCGGGGCGAGCCCCAGAAGCCTGTCGAGTTTGGCGGGGGTGGGTCGCTCGTGGCGCCCGCTAGCGGCCGGTAAGCTCCGGGGCCTTTTCGGGTGTATCTCCCCGGCCCTTGGGGCTAGAGAGCTGGGGGAGGTCCCGTTGGAAAGGCCCGGTGGAGCCCGAGAAGGCTGGTGATTTTGGCGGGGGTAGGTCGCTCGGTCCGGCCGGTAAGCGGCGCTAAAGTTCCCGGGGTTCGAGCCGGTGTATCTCCGCGGCCCTTGGGGCTAGAGAGCTGGGGGAGGTCTCGTTCGATAGGTCCGGTGGGGTCCCAGACGGCTGGCGAGTTTGGCGGGGCTGGGTCGCTCGTAGCGCCCGCTAGCGGCCGGTAAGCTCCGGGGCCTTTTCGGGTGTATCTCCCGGGCCCTTGGGGCTAGCGGGCTGGGGGAGGTCTCGTTGAAAAGGTCCGGTGGAGCCCCAGAAGGCTGGTGAGTTTGGCGGGGGTGAGTCGCTCGGGGCGCCCGCTAGCGGCCAGCAAGCTCCGGGGCCTTTTCGGGTGTATCTCCCCGGCCCTTGGGGCTAGGGAGCTGGGGGAGGGCTCGTTGGAAAGGTCGGGGCGAGCCCCAGAAGGCTGCCGAGTTTGGTGGGGCTGGGACTTAAGGGGAGTCCCATGGGCGTTTAAACCTATTGGGTGTCCAATAGAGTCAAAGCCTAACCCCAAGAGGCTAAGGGTTAGGGGGGTGTGGGTGACTGGTGTGTCCGCCCTAGGGGTGCCTGTGGCTGGGGTAAGTGGATTTCCTCCAGGCGCGCTTGGCCTGAGGCTGGGCAAAAAGCCCTAGTCAACTTAATCACTAAAATATTCAAAGTCCACCCTAGGGTTTGGGTGGGTGTATCTCCCCGGGGTTAGGGTTAGGGTTAGGGTTAGGTATAAGGATAAATGCGAAAGTGCACCCCGGGGTGCACTTTGTTTGTGTAGGTCCTAGGAGGCTGAAATTGGGTATATAGCCTAATTGGGGGACGCCGAGTCTAATGCACTTGGTTTGGTGTCTCTAGCACCACCAGGTCCTGAGATATAGGCATGCACCATTTAAGGTTAAGTTTTGACTTAGGTTAGGGTTAGGGTTACAGCAGGTATAAGGATAAATGCGAAAGTGCACCCCGGGGTGCACTTTGTTTGTGTAGGTCCTAGGAGGCTGAAATTGGGTATATAGACTAATTGGGGGACGCCGAGTCTAATGCACTTGGTTTGGTGTCTCTAGCACCACCAGGTCCTGAGATATAGGCATGCACCATTTAAGGTTATGTTTTGACTTAGGTTAGGGTTAGGGTTACAGCAGGGTATAAGGATAAATGCGAAAGTGCACCCCGGGGTGCACTTTGTTTGTGTAGGTCCTAGGAGGCTGAAATTGGGTATATAGACTAATTGGGGGACGCCGAGTCTAATGCACTTGGTTTGGTGTCTCTAGCACCACCAGGTCCTGAGATATAGGCATGCACCATTTAAGGTTAAGTTTTGACTTAGGTTAGGGTTATTGAGTTATCCCAGGGGCCAGTGTTAAAAAACTCGGAGTTATCCCAGGGGCCAGGTCTTTTAAACTTGCGTCGGGAAGGGGTTTAGTCAGTATAGGGGGGCTTAAGTGTGGGTGCCCGGGGCCCCCTGGTGCGCCAGGTTCACTGGGGCTAATATCCAAGGGGCCAGGCCGGTCCCAGGGCCCCGGGAACGGGTGCCCCTTGGCCGGGCAGTGGAGGGCGCTATTCCCCCTTGGGGTTGGGCGGGTGTATCTCGGCGGCCGTTGGGGCTAGAGAGCTGGGGGAGGGCTCGTTGGATAGGTCGGGGCGAGCCCCAGAAGCCTGTCGAGTTTGGCGGGGGTGGGTCGCTCGTGGCGCCCGCTAGCGGCCGGTAAGCTCCGGGGCCTTTTCGGGTGTATCTCCCCGGCCCTTGGGGCTAGAGAGCTGGGGGAGGTCCCGTTGGAAAGGCCCGGTGGAGCCCGAGAAGGCTGGTGATTTTGGCGGGGGTAGGTCGCTCGGTCCGGCCGGTAAGCGGCGCTAAAATTCCCGGGGTTCGAGCCGGTGTATCTCCGCGGCCCTTGGGGCTAGAGAGCTGCGGGAGGTCTCGTTCGATAGGTCCGGTGGGGTCCCAGACGGCTGGCGAGTTTGGCGGGGCTGGGTCGCTCGTAGCGCCCGCTAGCGGCCGGTAAGCTCCGGGGCCTTTTCGGGTGTATCTCCCGGGCCCTTGGGGCTAGCGGGCTGGGGGAGGTCTCGTTGAAAAGGTCCGGTGGAGCCCCAGAAGGCTGGTGAGTTTGGCGGGGGTGAGTCGCTCGGGGCGCCCGCTAGCGGCCAGCAAGCTCCGGGGCCTTTTCGGGTGTATCTCCCCGGCCCTTGGGGCTAGGGAGCTGGGGGAGGGCTCGTTGGAAAGGTCGGGGCGAGCCCCAGAAGGCTGCCGAGTTTGGTGGGGCTGGGACTTAAGGGGAGTCCCATGGGCGTTTAAACCTATTGGGTGTCCAATAGAGTCAAAGCCTAACCCCAAGAGGCTAAGGGTTAGGGGGGTGTGGGTGACTGGTGTGTCCGCCCTAGGGGTGCCTGTGGCTGGGGTAAGTGGATTTCCTCCAGGCGCGCTTGGCCTGAGGCTGGGCAAAAAGCCCTAGTCAACTTAATCACTAAAATATTCAAAGTCCACCCTAGGGTTTGGGTGGGTGTATCTCCCCGGGGTTAGGGTTAGGGTTAGGGTTAGGTATAAGGATAAATGCGAAAGTGCACCCCGGGGTGCACTTTGTTTGTGTAGGTCCTAGGAGGCTGAAATTGGGTATATAGACTAATTGGGGGACGCCGAGTCTAATGCACTTGGTTTGGTGTCTCTAGCACCACCAGGTCCTGAGATATAGGCATGCACCATTTAAGGTTAAGTTTTGACTTAGGTTAGGGTTAGGGTTACAGCAGGTATAAGGATAAATGCGAAAGTGCACCCCGGGGTGCACTTTGTTTGTGTAGGTCCTAGGAGGCTGAAATTGGGTATATAGACTAATTGGGGGACGCCGAGTCTAATGCACTTGGTTTGGTGTCTCTAGCACCACCAGGTCCTGAGATATAGGCATGCACCATTTAAGGTTATGTTTTGACTTAGGTTAGGGTTAGGGTTACAGCAGGTATAAGGATAAATGCGAAAGTGCACCCCGGGGTGCACTTTGTTTGTGTAGGTCCTAGGAGGCTGAAATTGGGTATATAGACTAATTGGGGGACGCCGAGTCTAATGCACTTGGTTTGGTGTCTCTAGCACCACCAGGTCCTGAGATATAGGCATGCACCATTTAAGGTTAAGTTTTCACTTAGGTTAGGGTTATTGAGTTATCCCAGGGGCCAGTGTTAAAAAACTCGGAGTTATCCCAGGGGCCAGGTCTTTTAAACTTGCGTCGGGAAGGGGTTTAGTCAGTATAGGGGGGCTTAAGTGTGGGTGCCCGGGGCCCCCTGGTGCGCCAGGTTCACTGGGGCTAATATCCAAGGGGCCAGGCCGGTCCCAGGGCCCCGGGAACGGGTGCCCCTTGGCCGGGCAGTGGAGGGCGCTATTCCCCCTTGGGGTTGGGCGGGTGTATCTCGGCGGCCGTTGGGGCTAGAGAGCTGGGGGAGGGCTCGTTGGATAGGTCGGGGCGAGCCCCAGAAGCCTGTCGAGTTTGGCGGGGGTGGGTCGCTCGTGGCGCCCGCTAGCGGCCGGTAAGCTCCGGGGCCTTTTCGGGTGTATCTCCCCGGCCCTTGGGGCTAGAGAGCTGGGGGAGGTCCCGTTGGAAAGGCCCGGTGGAGCCCGAGAAGGCTGGTGATTTTGGCGGGGGTAGGTTGCTCGGTCCGGCCGGTAAGCGGCGCTAAAGTTCCCGGGGTTCGAGCCGGTGTATCTCCGCGGCCCTTGGGGCTAGAGAGCTGGGGGAGGTCTCGTTCGATAGGTCCGGTGGGGTCCCAGACGGCTGGCGAGTTTGGCGGGGCTGGGTCGCTCGTAGCGCCCGCTAGCGGCCGGTAAGCTCCGGGGCCTTTTCGGGTGTATCTCCCGGGCCCTTGGGGCTAGCGGGCTGGGGGAGGTCTCGTTGAAAAGGTCCGGTGGAGCCCCAGAAGGCTGGTGAGTTTGGCGGGGGTGAGTCGCTCGGGGCGCCCGCTAGCGGCCAGCAAGCTCCGGGGCCTTTTCGGGTGTATCTCCCCGGCCCTTGGGGCTAGGGAGCTGGGGGAGGTCTCGTTCGATAGGTCCGGTGGGGTCCCAGACGGCTGGCGAGTTTGGCGGGGCTGGGTCGCTCGTAGCGCCCGCTAGCGGCCGGTAAGCTCCGGGGCCTTTTCGGGTGTATCTCCCGGGCCCTTGGGGCTAGCGGGCTGGGGGAGGTCTCGTTGAAAAGGTCCGGTGGAGCCCCAGAAGGCTGGTGAGTTTGGCGGGGGTGAGTCGCTCGGGGCGCCCGCTAGCGGCCAGCAAGCTCCGGGGCCTTTTCGGGTGTATCTCCCCGGCCCTTGGGGCTAGGGAGCTGGGGGAGGGCTCGTTGGAAAGGTCGGGGCGAGCCCCAGAAGGCTGCCGAGTTTGGTGGGGCTGGGACTTAAGGGGAGTCCCATGGGCGTTTAAACCTATTGGGTGTCCAATAGAGTCAAAGCCTAACCCCAAGAGGCTAAGGGTTAGGGGGGTGTGGGTGACTGGTGTGTCCGCCCTAGGGGTGCCTGTGGCTGGGGTAAGTGGATTTCCTCCAGGCGGGCTTGGCCTGAGGCTGGGCAAAAAGCCCTAGTCAACTTAATCACTAAAATATTCAAAGTCCACCCTAGGGTTTGGGTGGGTGTATCTCCCCGGGGTTAGGGTTAGGGTTAGGGTTAGGTATAAGGATAAATGCGAAAGTGCACCCCGGGGTGCACTTTGTTTGTGTAGGTCCTAGGAGGCTGAAATTGGGTATATAGCCTAATTGGGGGACGCCGAGTCTAATGCACTTGGTTTGGTGTCTCTAGCACCACCAGGTCCTGAGATATAGGCATGCACCATTTAAGGTTAAGTTTTGACTTAGGTTAGGGTTAGGGTTACAGCAGGTATAAGGATAAATGCGAAAGTGCACCCCGGGGTGCACTTTGTTTGTGTAGGTCCTAGGAGGCTGAAATTGGGTATATAGACTAATTGGGGGACGCCGAGTCTAATGCACTTGGTTTGGTGTCTCTAGCACCACCAGGTCCTGAGATATAGGCATGCACCATTTAAGGTTATGTTTTGACTTAGGTTAGGGTTATTGAGTTATCCCAGGGGCCAGTGTTAAAAAACTCGGAGTTATCCCAGGGGCCAGGTCTTTTAAACTTGCGTCGGGAAGGGGTTTAGTCAGTATAGGGGGGCTTAAGTGTGGGTGCCCGGGGCCCCCTGGTGCGCCAGGTTCACTGGGGCTAACCCTAGGGCCCCGGGAACGGGTGCCCCTTGGCCGGGCAGTGGAGGGCGCTATTCCCCCTTGGGGTTGGGCGGGTGTATCTCGGCGGCCGTTGGGGCTAGAGAGCTGGGGGAGGGCTCGTTGGATAGGTCGGGGCGAGCCCCAGAAGCCTGTCGAGTTTGGCGGGGGTGGGTCGCTCGTGGCGCCCGCTAGCGGCCGGTAAGCTCCGGGGCCTTTTCGGGTGTATCTCCCCGGCCCTTGGGGCTAGAGAGCTGGGGGAGGTCCCGTTGGAAAGGCCCGGTGGAGCCCGAGAAGGCTGGTGATTTTGGCGGGGGTAGGTTGCTCGGTCCGGCCGGTAAGCGGCGCTAAAGTTCCCGGGGTTCGAGCCGGTGTATCTCCGCGGCCCTTGGGGCTAGAGAGCTGGGGGAGGTCTCGTTCGATAGGTCCGGTGGGGTCCCAGACGGCTGGCGAGTTTGGCGGGGCTGGGTCGCTCGTAGCGCCCGCTAGCGGCCGGTAAGCTCCGGGGCCTTTTCGGGTGTATCTCCCGGGCCCTTGGGGCTAGCGGGCTGGGGGAGGTCTCGTTGAAAAGGTCCGGTGGAGCCCCAGAAGGCTGGTGAGTTTGGCGGGGGTGAGTCGCTCGGGGCGCCCGCTAGCGGCCAGCAAGCTCCGGGGCCTTTTCGGGTGTATCTCCCCGGCCCTTGGGGCTAGGGAGCTGGGGGAGGTCTCGTTCGATAGGTCCGGTGGGGTCCCAGACGGCTGGCGAGTTTGGCGGGGCTGGGTCGCTCGTAGCGCCCGCTAGCGGCCGGTAAGCTCCGGGGCCTTTTCGGGTGTATCTCCCGGGCCCTTGGGGCTAGCGGGCTGGGGGAGGTCTCGTTGAAAAGGTCCGGTGGAGCCCCAGAAGGCTGGTGAGTTTGGCGGGGGTGAGTCGCTCGGGGCGCCCGCTAGCGGCCAGCAAGCTCCGGGGCCTTTTCGGGTGTATCTCCCCGGCCCTTGGGGCTAGGGAGCTGGGGGAGGGCTCGTTGGAAAGGTCGGGGCGAGCCCCAGAAGGCTGCCGAGTTTGGTGGGGCTGGGACTTAAGGGGAGTCCCATGGGCGTTTAAACCTATTGGGTGTCCAATAGAGTCAAAGCCTAACCCCAAGAGGCTAAGGGTTAGGGGGGTGTGGGTGACTGGTGTGTCCGCCCTAGGGGTGCCTGTGGCTGGGGTAAGTGGATTTCCTCCAGGCGGGCTTGGCCTGAGGCTGGGCAAAAAGCCCTAGTCAACTTAATCACTAAAATATTCAAAGTCCACCCTAGGGTTTGGGTGGGTGTATCTCCCCGGGGTTAGGGTTAGGGTTAGGGTTAGGTATAAGGATAAATGCGAAAGTGCACCCCGGGGTGCACTTTGTTTGTGTAGGTCCTAGGAGGCTGAAATTGGGTATATAGACTAATTGGGGGACGCCGAGTCTAATGCACTTGGTTTGGTGTCTCTAGCACCACCAGGTCCTGAGATATAGGCATGCACCATTTAAGGTTAAGTTTTGACTTAGGTTAGGGTTAGGGTTACAGCAGGTATAAGGATAAATGCGAAAGTGCACCCCGGGGTGCACTTTGTTTGTGTAGGTCCTAGGAGGCTGAAATTGGGTATATAGACTAATTGGGGGACGCCGAGTCTAATGCACTTGGTTTGGTGTCTCTAGCACCACCAGGTCCTGAGATATAGGCATGCACCATTTAAGGTTATGTTTTGACTTAGGTTAGGGTTATTGAGTTATCCCAGGGGCCAGTGTTAAAAAACTCGGAGTTATCCCAGGGGCCAGGTCTTTTAAACTTGCGTCGGGAAGGGGTTTAGTCAGTATAGGGGGGCTTAAGTGTGGGTGCCCGGGGCCCCCTGGTGCGCCAGGTTCACTGGGGCTAACCCTAGGGCCCCGGGAACGGGTGCCCCTTGGCCGGGCAGTGGAGGGCGCTATTCCCCCTTGGGGTTGGGCGGGTGTATCTCGGCGGCCGTTGGGGCTAGAGAGCTGGGGGAGGGCTCGTTGGATAGGTCGGGGCGAGCCCCAGAAGCCTGTCGAGTTTGGCGGGGGTGGGTCGCTCGTGGCGCCCGCTAGCGGCCGGTAAGCTCCGGGGCCTTTTCGGGTGTATCTCCCCGGCCCTTGGGGCTAGAGAGCTGGGGGAGGTCCCGTTGGAAAGGCCCGGTGGAGCCCGAGAAGGCTGGTGATTTTGGCGGGGGTAGGTTGCTCGGTCCGGCCGGTAAGCGGCGCTAAAGTTCCCGGGGTTCGAGCCGGTGTATCTCCGCGGCCCTTGGGGCTAGAGAGCTGGGGGAGGTCTCGTTCGATAGGTCCGGTGGGGTCCCAGACGGCTGGCGAGTTTGGCGGGGCTGGGTCGCTCGTAGCGCCCGCTAGCGGCCGGTAAGCTCCGGGGCCTTTTCGGGTGTATCTCCCGGGCCCTTGGGGCTAGCGGGCTGGGGGAGGTCTCGTTGAAAAGGTCCGGTGGAGCCCCAGAAGGCTGGTGAGTTTGGCGGGGGTGAGTCGCTCGGGGCGCCCGCTAGCGGCCAGCAAGCTCCGGGGCCTTTTCGGGTGTATCTCCCCGGCCCTTGGGGCTAGGGAGCTGGGGGAGGTCTCGTTCGATAGGTCCGGTGGGGTCCCAGACGGCTGGCGAGTTTGGCGGGGCTGGGTCGCTCGTAGCGCCCGCTAGCGGCCGGTAAGCTCCGGGGCCTTTTCGGGTGTATCTCCCGGGCCCTTGGGGCTAGCGGGCTGGGGGAGGTCTCGTTGAAAAGGTCCGGTGGAGCCCCAGAAGGCTGGTGAGTTTGGCGGGGGTGAGTCGCTCGGGGCGCCCGCTAGCGGCCAGCAAGCTCCGGGGCCTTTTCGGGTGTATCTCCCCGGCCCTTGGGGCTAGGGAGCTGGGGGAGGGCTCGTTGGAAAGGTCGGGGCGAGCCCCAGAAGGCTGCCGAGTTTGGTGGGGCTGGGACTTAAGGGGAGTCCCATGGGCGTTTAAACCTATTGGGTGTCCAATAGAGTCAAAGCCTAACCCCAAGAGGCTAAGGGTTAGGGGGGTGTGGGTGACTGGTGTGTCCGCCCTAGGGGTGCCTGTGGCTGGGGTAAGTGGATTTCCTCCAGGCGGGCTTGGCCTGAGGCTGGGCAAAAAGCCCTAGTCAACTTAATCACTAAAATATTCAAAGTCCACCCTAGGGTTTGGGTGGGTGTATCTCCCCGGGGTTAGGGTTAGGGTTAGGGTTAGGTATAAGGATAAATGCGAAAGTGCACCCCGGGGTGCACTTTGTTTGTGTAGGTCCTAGGAGGCTGAAATTGGGTATATAGCCTAATTGGGGGACGCCGAGTCTAATGCACTTGGTTTGGTGTCTCTAGCACCACCAGGTCCTGAGATATAGGCATGCACCATTTAAGGTTAAGTTTTGACTTAGGTTAGGGTTAGGGTTACAGCAGGTATAAGGATAAATGCGAAAGTGCACCCCGGGGTGCACTTTGTTTGTGTAGGTCCTAGGAGGCTGAAATTGGGTATATAGACTAATTGGGGGACGCCGAGTCTAATGCACTTGGTTTGGTGTCTCTAGCACCACCAGGTCCTGAGATATAGGCATGCACCATTTAAGGTTATGTTTTGACTTAGGTTAGGGTTATTGAGTTATCCCAGGGGCCAGTGTTAAAAAACTCGGAGTTATCCCAGGGGCCAGGTCTTTTAAACTTGCGTCGGGAAGGGGTTTAGTCAGTATAGGGGGGCTTAAGTGTGGGTGCCCGGGGCCCCCTGGTGCGCCAGGTTCACTGGGGCTAACCCTAGGGCCCCGGGAACGGGTGCCCCTTGGCCGGGCAGTGGAGGGCGCTATTCCCCCTTGGGGTTGGGCGGGTGTATCTCGGCGGCCGTTGGGGCTAGAGAGCTGGGGGAGGGCTCGTTGGATAGGTCGGGGCGAGCCCCAGAAGCCTGTCGAGTTTGGCGGGGGTGGGTCGCTCGTGGCGCCCGCTAGCGGCCGGTAAGCTCCGGGGCCTTTTCGGGTGTATCTCCCCGGCCCTTGGGGCTAGAGAGCTGGGGGAGGTCCCGTTGGAAAGGCCCGGTGGAGCCCGAGAAGGCTGGTGATTTTGGCGGGGGTAGGTTGCTCGGTCCGGCCGGTAAGCGGCGCTAAAGTTCCCGGGGTTCGAGCCGGTGTATCTCCGCGGCCCTTGGGGCTAGAGAGCTGGGGGAGGTCTCGTTCGATAGGTCCGGTGGGGTCCCAGACGGCTGGCGAGTTTGGCGGGGCTGGGTCGCTCGTAGCGCCCGCTAGCGGCCGGTAAGCTCCGGGGCCTTTTCGGGTGTATCTCCCGGGCCCTTGGGGCTAGCGGGCTGGGGGAGGTCTCGTTGAAAAGGTCCGGTGGAGCCCCAGAAGGCTGGTGAGTTTGGCGGGGGTGAGTCGCTCGGGGCGCCCGCTAGCGGCCAGCAAGCTCCGGGGCCTTTTCGGGTGTATCTCCCCGGCCCTTGGGGCTAGGGAGCTGGGGGAGGTCTCGTTCGATAGGTCCGGTGGGGTCCCAGACGGCTGGCGAGTTTGGCGGGGCTGGGTCGCTCGTAGCGCCCGCTAGCGGCCGGTAAGCTCCGGGGCCTTTTCGGGTGTATCTCCCGGGCCCTTGGGGCTAGCGGGCTGGGGGAGGTCTCGTTGAAAAGGTCCGGTGGAGCCCCAGAAGGCTGGTGAGTTTGGCGGGGGTGAGTCGCTCGGGGCGCCCGCTAGCGGCCAGCAAGCTCCGGGGCCTTTTCGGGTGTATCTCCCCGGCCCTTGGGGCTAGGGAGCTGGGGGAGGGCTCGTTGGAAAGGTCGGGGCGAGCCCCAGAAGGCTGCCGAGTTTGGTGGGGCTGGGACTTAAGGGGAGTCCCATGGGCGTTTAAACCTATTGGGTGTCCAATAGAGTCAAAGCCTAACCCCAAGAGGCTAAGGGTTAGGGGGGTGTGGGTGACTGGTGTGTCCGCCCTAGGGGTGCCTGTGGCTGGGGTAAGTGGATTTCCTCCAGGCGGGCTTGGCCTGAGGCTGGGCAAAAAGCCCTAGTCAACTTAATCACTAAAATATTCAAAGTCCACCCTAGGGTTTGGGTGGGTGTATCTCCCCGGGGTTAGGGTTAGGGTTAGGGTTAGGTATAAGGATAAATGCGAAAGTGCACCCCGGGGTGCACTTTGTTTGTGTAGGTCCTAGGAGGCTGAAATTGGGTATATAGACTAATTGGGGGACGCCGAGTCTAATGCACTTGGTTTGGTGTCTCTAGCACCACCAGGTCCTGAGATATAGGCATGCACCATTTAAGGTTAAGTTTTGACTTAGGTTAGGGTTAGGGTTACAGCAGGTATAAGGATAAATGCGAAAGTGCACCCCGGGGTGCACTTTGTTTGTGTAGGTCCTAGGAGGCTGAAATTGGGTATATAGACTAATTGGGGGACGCCGAGTCTAATGCACTTGGTTTGGTGTCTCTAGCACCACCAGGTCCTGAGATATAGGCATGCACCATTTAAGGTTATGTTTTGACTTAGGTTAGGGTTATTGAGTTATCCCAGGGGCCAGTGTTAAAAAACTCGGAGTTATCCCAGGGGCCAGGTCTTTTAAACTTGCGTCGGGAAGGGGTTTAGTCAGTATAGGGGGGCTTAAGTGTGGGTGCCCGGGGCCCCCTGGTGCGCCAGGTTCACTGGGGCTAACCCTAGGGCCCCGGGAACGGGTGCCCCTTGGCCGGGCAGTGGAGGGCGCTATTCCCCCTTGGGGTTGGGCGGGTGTATCTCGGCGGCCGTTGGGGCTAGAGAGCTGGGGGAGGGCTCGTTGGATAGGTCGGGGCGAGCCCCAGAAGCCTGTCGAGTTTGGCGGGGGTGGGTCGCTCGTGGCGCCCGCTAGCGGCCGGTAAGCTCCGGGGCCTTTTCGGGTGTATCTCCCCGGCCCTTGGGGCTAGAGAGCTGGGGGAGGTCCCGTTGGAAAGGCCCGGTGGAGCCCGAGAAGGCTGGTGATTTTGGCGGGGGTAGGTTGCTCGGTCCGGCCGGTAAGCGGCGCTAAAGTTCCCGGGGTTCGAGCCGGTGTATCTCCGCGGCCCTTGGGGCTAGAGAGCTGGGGGAGGTCTCGTTCGATAGGTCCGGTGGGGTCCCAGACGGCTGGCGAGTTTGGCGGGGCTGGGTCGCTCGTAGCGCCCGCTAGCGGCCGGTAAGCTCCGGGGCCTTTTCGGGTGTATCTCCCGGGCCCTTGGGGCTAGCGGGCTGGGGGAGGTCTCGTTGAAAAGGTCCGGTGGAGCCCCAGAAGGCTGGTGAGTTTGGCGGGGGTGAGTCGCTCGGGGCGCCCGCTAGCGGCCAGCAAGCTCCGGGGCCTTTTCGGGTGTATCTCCCCGGCCCTTGGGGCTAGGGAGCTGGGGGAGGGCTCGTTGGAAAGGTCGGGGCGAGCCCCAGAAGGCTGCCGAGTTTGGTGGGGCTGGGACTTAAGGGGAGTCCCATGGGCGTTTAAACCTATTGGGTGTCCAATAGAGTCAAAGCCTAACCCCGAGAGGCTAAGGGTTAGGGGGGTGTGGGTGACTGGTGTGTCCGCCCTAGGGGTGCCTGTGGCTGGGGTAAGTGGATTTCCTCCAGGCGGGCTTGGCCTGAGGCTGGGCAAAAAGCCCTAGTCAACTTAATCACTAAAATATTCAAAGTCCACCCTAGGGTTTGGGTGGGTGTATCTCCCCGGGGTTAGGGTTAGGGTTAGGGTTAGGTATAAGGATAAATGCGAAAGTGCACCCCGGGGTGCACTTTGTTTGTGTAGGTCCTAGGAGGCTGAAATTGGGTAGATAGACTAATTGGGGGACGCCGAGTCTAATGCACTTGGTTTGGTGTCTCTAGCACCACCAGGTCCTGAGATATAGCCGTGCACCTCTATGGTTGAGTTTTGGGTAAAGTTAGGGTTTAGGGTTACGATAGGTATAAGGATAAATGCGAAAGTGCACCCCGGGGTGCACTTTGTTTGTGTAGGTCCTAGGAGGCTGAAATTGGGTATATAGCCTAATTGGGGGACGCCGAGTCTAATGCACTTGGTTTGGTGTCTCTAGCACCACCAGGTCCTGAGATATAGGCGTGCACCATTTAAGGTTAAGTTTTGACTTAGGTTAGGGTTAGGGTTACAGCAGGTATAAGGATAAATGCGAAAGTGCACCCCGGGGTGCACTTTGTTTGTGTAGGTCCTAGGAGGCTGAAATTGGGTATATAGCCTAATTGGGGGACGCCGAGTCTAATGCACTTGGTTTGGTGTCTCTAGCACCACCAGGTCCTGAGATATAGGCGTGCACCATTTAAGGTTAAGTTTTGACTTAGGTTAGGGTTAGGGTTACAGCAGGTATAAGGATAAATGCGAAAGTGCACCCCGGGGTGCACTTTGTTTGTGTAGGTCCTAGGAGGCTGAAATTGGGTATATAGCCTAATTGGGGGACGCCGAGTCTAATGCACTTGGTTTGGTGTCTCTAGCACCACCAGGTCCTGAGATATAGGCGTGCACCATTTAAGGTTAAGTTTTGACTTAGGTTAGGGTTAGGGTTACAGCAGGTATAAGGATAAATGCGAAAGTGCACCCCGGGGTGCACTTTGTTTGTGTAGGTCCTAGGAGGCTGAAATTGGGTATATAGCCTAATTGGGGGACGCCGAGTCTAATGCACTTGGTTTGGTGTCTCTAGCACCACCAGGTCCTGAGATATAGGCATGCACCATTTAAGGTTAAGTTTTGACTTAGGTTAGGGTTATTGAGTTATCCCAGGGGCCAGTGTTAAAAAACTCGGAGTTATCCCAGGGGCCAGGTCTTTTAAACTTGCGTCGGGAAGGGGTTTAGTCAGTATAGGGGGGCTTAAGTGTGGGTGCCCGGGGCCCCCTGGTGCGCCAGGTTCACTGGGGCTAATATCCAAGGGGCCAGGCCGGTCCCAGGGCCCCGGGAACGGGTGCCCCTTGGCCGGGCAGTGGAGGGCGCTATTCCCCCTTGGGGTTGGGCGGGTGTATCTCGGCGGCCGTTGGGGCTAGAGAGCTGGGGGAGGGCTCGTTGGATAGGTCGGGGCGAGCCCCAGAAGCCTGTCGAGTTTGGCGGGGGTGGGTCGCTCGTGGCGCCCGCTAGCGGCCGGTAAGCTCCGGGGCCTTTTCGGGTGTATCTCCCCGGCCCTTGGGGCTAGAGAGCTGGGGGAGGTCCCGTTGGAAAGGCCCGGTGGAGCCCGAGAAGGCTGGTGATTTTGGCGGGGGTAGGTCGCTCGGTCCGGCCGGTAAGCGGCGCTAAAATTCCCGGGGTTCGAGCCGGTGTATCTCCGCGGCCCTTGGGGCTAGAGAGCTGCGGGAGGTCTCGTTCGATAGGTCCGGTGGGGTCCCAGACGGCTGGCGAGTTTGGCGGGGCTGGGTCGCTCGTAGCGCCCGCTAGCGGCCGGTAAGCTCCGGGGCCTTTTCGGGTGTATCTCCCGGGCCCTTGGGGCTAGCGGGCTGGGGGAGGTCTCGTTGAAAAGGTCCGGTGGAGCCCCAGAAGGCTGGTGAGTTTGGCGGGGGTGAGTCGCTCGGGGCGCCCGCTAGCGGCCAGCAAGCTCCGGGGCCTTTTCGGGTGTATCTCCCCGGCCCTTGGGGCTAGGGAGCTGGGGGAGGGCTCGTTGGAAAGGTCGGGGCGAGCCCCAGAAGGCTGCCGAGTTTGGTGGGGCTGGGACTTAAGGGGAGTCCCATGGGCGTTTAAACCTATTGGGTGTCCAATAGAGTCAAAGCCTAACCCCAAGAGGCTAAGGGTTAGGGGGGTGTGGGTGACTGGTGTGTCCGCCCTAGGGGTGCCTGTGGCTGGGGTAAGTGGATTTCCTCCAGGCGGGCTTGGCCTGAGGCTGGGCAAAAAGCCCTAGTCAACTTAATCACTAAAATATTCAAAGTCCACCCTAGGGTTTGGGTGGGTGTATCTCCCCGGGGTTAGGGTTAGGGTTAGGGTTAGGGTTAGGGTTAGGGTTAGGGTTAGGTATAAGGATAAATGCGAAAGTGCACCCCGGGGTGCACTTTGTTTGTGTAGGTCCTAGGAGGCTGAAATTGGGTATATAGACTAATTGGGGGACGCCGAGTCTAATGCACTTGGTTTGGTGTCTCTAGCACCACCAGGTCCTGAGATATAGGCATGCACCATTTAAGGTTAAGTTTTCACTTAGGTTAGGGTTATTGAGTTATCCCAGGGGCCAGTGTTAAAAAACTCGGAGTTATCCCAGGGGCCAGGTCTTTTAAACTTGCGTCGGGAAGGGGTTTAGTCAGTATAGGGGGGCTTAAGTGTGGGTGCCCGGGGCCCCCTGGTGCGCCAGGTTCACTGGGGCTAATATCCAAGGGGCCAGGCCGGTCCCAGGGCCCCGGGAACGGGTGCCCCTTGGCCGGGCAGTGGAGGGCGCTATTCCCCCTTGGGGTTGGGCGGGTGTATCTCGGCGGCCGTTGGGGCTAGAGAGCTGGGGGAGGGCTCGTTGGATAGGTCGGGGCGAGCCCCAGAAGCCTGTCGAGTTTGGCGGGGGTGGGTCGCTCGTGGCGCCCGCTAGCGGCCGGTAAGCTCCGGGGCCTTTTCGGGTGTATCTCCCCGGCCCTTGGGGCTAGAGAGCTGGGGGAGGTCCCGTTGGAAAGGCCCGGTGGAGCCCGAGAAGGCTGGTGATTTTGGCGGGGGTAGGTCGCTCGGTCCGGCCGGTAAGCGGCGCTAAAGTTCCCGGGGTTCGAGCCGGTGTATCTCCGCGGCCCTTGGGGCTAGAGAGCTGGGGGAGGTCTCGTTCGATAGGTCCGGTGGGGTCCCAGACGGCTGGCGAGTTTGGCGGGGCTGGGTCGCTCGTAGCGCCCGCTAGCGGCCGGTAAGCTCCGGGGCCTTTTCGGGTGTATCTCCCGGGCCCTTGGGGCTAGCGGGCTGGGGGAGGTCTCGTTGAAAAGGTCCGGTGGAGCCCCAGAAGGCTGGTGAGTTTGGCGGGGGTGAGTCGCTCGGGGCGCCCGCTAGCGGCCAGCAAGCTCCGGGGCCTTTTCGGGTGTATCTCCCCGGCCCTTGGGGCTAGGGAGCTGGGGGAGGGCTCGTTGGAAAGGTCGGGGCGAGCCCCAGAAGGCTGCCGAGTTTGGTGGGGCTGGGACTTAAGGGGAGTCCCATGGGCGTTTAAACCTATTGGGTGTCCAATAGAGTCAAAGCCTAACCCCAAGAGGCTAAGGGTTAGGGGGGTGTGGGTGACTGGTGTGTCCGCCCTAGGGGTGCCTGTGGCTGGGGTAAGTGGATTTCCTCCAGGCGCGCTTGGCCTGAGGCTGGGCAAAAAGCCCTAGTCAACTTAATCACTAAAATATTCAAAGTCCACCCTAGGGTTTGGGTGGGTGTATCTCCCCGGGGTTAGGGTTAGGGTTAGGGTTAGGTATAAGGATAAATGCGAAAGTGCACCCCGGGGTGCACTTTGTTTGTGTAGGTCCTAGGAGGCTGAAATTGGGTATATAGACTAATTGGGGGACGCCGAGTCTAATGCACTTGGTTTGGTGTCTCTAGCACCACCAGGTCCTGAGATATAGGCATGCACCATTTAAGGTTAAGTTTTCACTTAGGTTAGGGTTATTGAGTTATCCCAGGGGCCAGTGTTAAAAAACTCGGAGTTATCCCAGGGGCCAGGTCTTTTAAACTTGCGTCGGGAAGGGGTTTAGTCAGTATAGGGGGGCTTAAGTGTGGGTGCCCGGGGCCCCCTGGTGCGCCAGGTTCACTGGGGCTAATATCCAAGGGGCCAGGCCGGTCCCAGGGCCCCGGGAACGGGTGCCCCTTGGCCGGGCAGTGGAGGGCGCTATTCCCCCTTGGGGTTGGGCGGGTGTATCTCGGCGGCCGTTGGGGCTAGAGAGCTGGGGGAGGGCTCGTTGGAAAGGTCGGGGCGAGCCCCAGAAGGCTGCCGAGTTTGGTGGGGCTGGGACTTAAGGGGAGTCCCATGGGCGTTTAAGCCTATTGGGTGTCCAATAGAGTCAAAGCCTAACCCCAAGAGGCTAAGGGTTAGGGGGGTGTGGGTGACTGGTGTGTCCGCCCTAGGGGTGCCTGTGGGTTAGGGTTAGGGTTAGGGTTAGGGACTTGCACGGAGAAGTTGGCCCCAAGTCAATTGGGTTTTTGAGTTAGTGGTCCCGAAAGAGCGCTTTCGCTATGTTGGGCCCGCCGCCCATTCATTTCCAATGGGGGCCAACATGCCCGGGGCCAACTTGTCGGGCCTCGGGGCCAACTTAGAGGGCCAGGTTCTAGGTCCTTAAATCCCTTTGTGCCATTACACTTTTGGCCATTGAGGGGCGCTAGATTGAGTCCCTGGTGGGGTGGGGTCGCACAAGTTGGGCCCTAGAAGACCCAGGATCACAATATTAGACCCTTACTTTTCAACATTGGCCCCGGGTTCGAACATAGCCCAGATGGATAGCCCATGGGTGCCCGCTGGCTCCCAGGGGCCCCCAGGGGCCCCAGGGGCCCCAAACTCCAAATTGCCTCCAAAGCGAAATCTAGTATATCTATGAGGTCCCAAGGGTCCCCGAGTACCACCCGGGGGCCCAAAAATTTTTTTTTGTTTTTATGTGATTTCTAGCATGTCTGAGGTCTCCTGAGTGGCCCCTGAAGACCCCAGGGGCCCCTGGGGGCCCCTGACCAAAAAAGCTTTATAATGGCAATATAATATGTTTTTTGGGGTCGGTGGCGGATGCCGAGATGAGTCCAGGTGGTTTCGGGCCCCTACGGGGCCCCTGAAGAGAACGGGCTCCAGGAAGGTGCTACGGCCTCGGGATTCGGGATCCCGGATCCGATGGCCTCCCTGAGCCTCCTGGTTAAATTTGGAGTCACAACTCCAAATGTAAAGATTTTACATTGAAGGGTCTTTTACTGAGAAGTCGGTCCTATTAACATTGCTGTACTGAGATCCTGGTCTCGAATGACTGGGGGCCCCAGGTGCTCCGACACTCAAATTTTTTCACAAGGTGAAATCCGGTCAGTCCGAGTGGACAGTGTAGACACGGGAGCCTCCAGGTTAAATTTGAAGCCTCAACACCATTTTCTTGGCAAATCCAAGGTTTTTTTACACTGAAGGGTCTGGAAAGGCAAAGTTGGTCCGATTAACATCGCTGTACTGAGATCCTGGTCTCGACTGAGCGGGGGCCTCCGGGGCCCCGATGCAAAAATTTAATCGTAAAAAATAAAGAAAGCTTTATACAGATCTGGCCTTTAAAAACGCACGTTTTCGGAAAAGGGATCCCACGACTTGCCGCGAGTGCGCGCGGCAAGCTGTGAAAATGCCCTTCAATACCTGTAGGGGGCAGTCGTGTTTCAGTCTAAAGTATTGTGTGTCTACTGAAGCCGAAAAATGTTATGTCTCTTAGGCGCCCATTGACGGCAAGCGACAGAGCTCATAAACGTGTCAAGCTCAAACTGTTATGTATTTATTCATCATTTTCATTCAGAATTATTATTATTAGTAGTAGTAGTTCTCCGAATTTATTATTATTATTATTGTAACGCACCCGCGCGTGTGCAAAAGGACTACAAAGATGTATGACGTCAGCCTATAACAGTATTTATGCGCTTTAAACACAGACGGGTACTGGTGGCTCAGTGGTAGGTGATTCGCCCGCCATGCGGGAGACCCGGGTTCGATTCCCAGCCAGTGCTCAATATGCTGGTGCTTTTCGCTGAAATGCCATAGATATAGCCATTACATTATTAACTTATGCTTCAGTACTAAATGCATGTTTGCAATTGAGAGGTTTTTTTTGCTTAAGCTATGAAACACATTAGCACTCACCTCACAGTTGCTGTAATTTAATGATTATCATATGCAAAAAGTGTAAAACAAAGGATTCACATTTATTACATTTTCACCCAGAGCGGGATTCGAACCAGGGTCTGGACGATTTAATAGGATATACGGATATTATACGGATATTATTTAAGCAACGCCACACCACATGGAAAGCGGCAAAAATGCTTCAATTTCATTGGCTGTCACTGAGTGTCAGCCATTCACGACTGGCCCCCGCGGAACACAGGATCTCCGGGCTTCGACTGCGCTTTCTCCATTCGTTATTACAGGGGCGGACTGGGACCAAAAAGTGGCCCTGAACTTCCTGGCCCACAGCAGCCCACAACATAATACATTGGCTCATTAATGTAGAGATACATTTTTAACACCAGTTACTAGTATAAAAATATAACACAATACAGAAATCAATGCTATTTAAACATGTTATTTGAAGTATCACTGAACATATATTGGGTCAAAGAAACAAACAAAAAAAGAACATCAAGACAAACAACATATAAATCTATAAAGACAATATTTTTTATTTTATTCTTTAATTATTATGGTAGTCAATATTAACACGAAATAATGCTGAGAAACATTATTTCAATTAATATTGACCACCATCATAATTACTAGCACAAGTTAATGCTGGTACTAATTTTATTCTGTTTGATTGCCATTCTTTTTACTTGGCTCTGGTAGATGAGGGGAGACGTGTTGGTCATCATCAGCATGTATTGTGATGTGGGATGTGGTGCGCTGCTGGGTCCAGCCTCACTGTCCCTGACCTGTTATAGGCAGAATCTGTTCATTTAAAGCATTTCACAGCATTTACCTCTAAAGCTTTTTATTTTCGCATAAAGCTTTTTATTTTCGCGTAACCTTTTCTTCTTCCTCCTTTTCATTCATGGAAATTATTATTAATTTGCTCAGAAAATTTGCTGCATCGAGAAAGGATCAATATCTAAAAATTGCCCACGTGTGTGGACAAAGAATACAAAAGTGTATAATCTTTAATAAAGTTAATCTATTACAATGTTGTTTTCAATGCTGAAGCAAATATGATTTTGTTTTAGTCTATTCATTGAATACAACGCGACAGCGCGCTCCAAGGTGAAGCGCACCCACAGTTACTGTAATCCCCCATCTCACCTTTACAACAGGTGTGAAGTCATCAAACCGGTTTCGCTGCTGGGGGAATTCACAGAATTGGGGGGTTTAAAACAAATTAACAAGACCGAGCAGACTTCAGACAGGGGGTTTGGTTGGTTAGAAGTGGCGCTGACGGGGGTGGGGCGGGAGGGAGTCTCGCCCGCGAAGCAATTCAGTGTAGAACCGCCACTGCCTATTTTCCACCACATCACGTACTTCCCTGATCTCGGACTAAACTCCGCGCCCTGCTTTTATAATGTGGAGCAAGCCCGAGATCATATTAACGTAGCATTCATCATTAAAAGTTATTCATATCAGTGTATAGTAAGTGTGATTTGAAAAGTGCTATAACTCCACCTGCTACAGTTTCAGCCCAGTGGAACAATCTGACTACACGTGAAGTGCCATGAAAAAGTATTTGCCCCTTGCTATTTTTTTTCTTTGCATATTTGTCACACCTGTATAGGTGGAATTTTACCTAAACACTTTAGGTGAGAACGTATAGGTTAATATGTATAGGTGAGAACAGCTGATTCACACTTGGGGAGAGTGAATAATTTGCATTTGAATGTTGTCTGGCATTGTAAGCACACGCAGTGTCACTAAAAGAACAATAGGATTAATAGGAATAGGAGGCACTAAAGAGGAGGATTTTAATTTAGACTATAAAAAAATTAACCTGCGTCTATTTTTAGGCGTGCCAGCTGCCACTTTTAAGTCTTATAATGCCCACATGACATGCTGGTACAGAGCTGGACATAGCTCATCCATGCCAATATTCCCGGGTTTGCACCCTGCGCTATAAAATATGAGTACGACGGCCATCCGCGGACAGCAGCTCCTGCCTCCGTCCGCTCGCGCTTGCTATTCTTTGAAGTCTCTGGGGCGCGTTCCAATTGCCCCGTTTGCATGCCGCACTTCCGCGTTGTGTGCGCGCGTCTCATTCACACCGCGTAGTAAAATCCACTGTAAACCAACAAACCCCGAGTATTTTATAGCGCGGATGAACCGGGATCATTAGCAAGGAAAGCTCTTCTTCACTATTCGTGCTTAATTCCGCAGCCCCGCTTCTTCGCATATCTGAAGGAGAGGCCGCCTAACTAGTGAGCGAGAAGCGATATTGATTTGGGCGCACGCCGTGACAGGCTGAAAAAAAACTATTGTCCTCAAAAATGTAACAGATGAGGACTCTGATTAAGTTGCAAAAACTATATAATAAAACTATATAAGACTACATGCCTTTATAAGACTCAACTTTTATTTAAGCGCACTCACAATAACGAAAAAAACGTGATTTTATAAATGTTTGAAAGCAAATAAGGTGCGCTGCTCTGTATTGTTTTTGGTGAACTTGAGCGCGTCAGAAAATGAACGCAAACGTTTTTTTAAATGGTCAGAGTCAGTCTGCTTGCTGTTTTCCCGACACGTTCATAATCATTAGTCTACTTTTGCCGGTGCGCTCTGGAAAACTCCATGCATGCGGCTGAGCGCTGATTAAAACTATGGAGTGAATTAAAGAGGAGAATCACGATGCTGAATCGAAGTCCTGAGCCCAAACCTCATTTAAATTAAATTAACAAATACTATAAGTAAAAATAAAACAATAGCCCACGTTTAGAAACCGTTTATAAATTCTTTTCGACATGAGTTGGTCCGGTGTTATGCGCAGAGCGCCGGGAGATTTCCTGAAGCTCCGAAATCACTGGGGCATTTTTTCTAAATAGATGCTATCTTTAATAACTGATGGAGGTTTTGAGCTGTATACACACGCAGTTTTGAGGGGTTTAAAACGAATTAGTCCGAGCAGACCTACATGAAAGGTGAGAAGTGAGTAACTGCGCGCGCTGTCGCGGTGTATATACTGTACAACACGCGTTTATCAACCTTTTGATAAAAACGCTGCCTTTTGTAAAGTGAAAGTACTTTACAAAAGACAAACTGCTTTATTTTAGTCATGAATTCACAATCACATCACATTCCAGCTATTATTTCCAGCCGTGGTTAAATAATGTATGAAATAATTATTAAATGCTGGACACAAACAGCAAATATGATGATTATTATAAAAAGCCCGAAAAAGTTTGTGGTCATAAGATAATATTTACTTAATAATATATATATATATAATTCATTCATGTCTTCTGATGATGTCGACACATTTTTTACGTTTTAAATAAGATATGTTGGCATATTCACGAATCAGGACATTCGCATAGTTAAGACTATCAGCCTACTATCAGAAAATTAATTTCAACACCATGTAAACCGAGACATTGCCATGTCTTTCACTGTTTTGTCCCTGTTAAAACATTACAAAAAATATATAAGAAACTTATTAAGAATTTTAAAGCACGAATTTGAGCATCTCATTTCATCATTATGAAAAAAATATGAAGCACATATACACACATTTATCATGAAAGATCTGTTGTAAAGCAAAATAAAATTCATGTTTGCTTCAGCATTGGGAACAATATTGTTTTAGACTAAGTAATTATACACAATTCTTCGTTGTACAGTACTTGGTCCGGCGTTTAAATAAAGTCCTTCCATGCGCCATCTGGCGGATATTCAGTGAAGCACAACACATTTATTTAAATTCCCGAATGTTGCTTACGGCAAGTTGCGGCGCCCCGCGCGCTAAATTGAGGCATCCCGCGGGAAAACACGCGCAGTCTTAATGACCACATCTGTAAGGGCAATATAATATGTTTTCTGCGGTCTGTGGCATATGCCGAGGTGAGTCCAGGTGGTTTCGGGCCCCTACGTGGCCCCTGAAGAGAACGGGCTCCAGGAAGGTGCTACGGCCTCGGGATTCGGGATTCCGGATCCGATGGCCTCCCTGAGCCTCCTGGTTAAATTTGGAGTCACAACTCCATTCTTTGGGAAAATCCCAGATTTTACGTTGAAGGGTCTCGTACTGAGACGTCGGTCCCATCAACATTGCTGTACTGAGATCCTGGTCTCCAATGAGTTGGGGCCTCAGGTGCTCCGACTCAAATTTTTTCACAAAGTGAAATGCGGTCAGTCCGAGTGGACAGTGTAGACACGGGAGCAACCACGCTAGCGTGAGTAGGCAGATTCGGCCCCCAGGGACCCCAAAATGAAAAATTTGTAAGACGTCGATACGAGAGCACCTCCGTGATCCGTGGCAGACGCCGAATCGAGCGTGCTCGGTTCGGGCCCCCACGTGGCCCCTGAAGAGGACCGGCTTCAGGAAGGGCCTACGAGTCTAAGATTCCGGAGGCTTCATGCCATGGCCTCCGTGAGCCTCCAGGTTAAATTTGGAGCCTCAACACCATTTTCTTGGCAAATCCAAGGTTTTTTTACACTGAAGGGTCTGGAAAGGAGAAGTTGGTCCTATTAACATCGCTGTACTGAGATCCTGGTCTCGACTGAGCGGGGGCCCCCTGGGCCCCGATGCAAAAATTTAATAGTAAAAAATAAAGAAAGCTTTATAATGGCAATATAATATGTTTTCTGCGGTCTGCGGCATATGCCGAGGTGAGTCCAGGTGGTTTCGGGCCCCTACGTGGCCCCTGAAGAGAACGGGCTCCAGGAAGGTGCTACGGCCTCGGGATTCGGGATCCCGGATCCGATGGCCTCCCTGAGCCTCCTGGTTAAATTTGGAGTCACAACTCCATTCTTTGGGAAAATCCCAGATTTTACGTTGAAGGGTCTCGTACTGAGACGTCGGTCCTATCAACATTGCTGTACTGAGATCCTGGTCTCCAATGAGTGGGGGCCTCAGGTGCTCCGACTCTCAAATTTTTTCACAAAGTGAAATCCGGTCAATCCGAGTGGACAGTGTAGACACGGGAGCAACCACGATAGCGTGAGTAGGCAGATTCGCCCCCCAGGGACCCCAAAATGCAAAATGTGATACGAGAGAACCTCCGTGATCCGTGGCAGAAGCCGAATCTTGGGTTACCTCACATTAACAGCACCTGGGATTAGAGCCATTATGATGCAAATACAGATCATGGGTAGCAGTTACATCTAAACAGAAACTGTTCAAAGGACAATTTTGCATATTTGGGACACCTGCGGCATGGCTTTACAATGTAGAAAGAATCAGGAATGACCAAGGAGGTAGGATGTGATCCCAAACTTGAGTGTAGTGCATACTTTTCTACAACACATCAGTAATAACAAAAACTCAGTTGTGTCAATATGAATTTTTATTCAACAAAAGACCGTAGAGGCCTCATAAAACAAAGGAATAAACTTTTTCTCAAATGAAAGCTCAGAGTGCCACCTTTAGATCGTGGTATAACACAAGTTAGTCATACATTCTGTTCCATCAAAGTAGGCCCAAACGTCCAGTGCATGTTTGACCTTTGACCCAGATTTACAGGCTTTGAATAGCTTTATGTAAAATGTACTGTTGTACAAGATCTCATTATACTGGGATTATGACATGAAGGATTCTGCTCTATTCGAGAAGTATGCTTTACAATGTTCATAGAGTATGTTAAAAGTTCCTACAAAATAGGCCTGATTACCAGTGCAGGATTGACCTTTGAGTCTGTGTGTAAAATGTACCGTTGCACAAAAGCTCATTGTAGTGGAATTATGATTAGATTCTGCTCTTTCTGAAAGGTCTGTTTTACAATGATATACAGTATGTTAAAATGGTGAAGGATGATTTATGAGAGAGTGGAAGGTTAACCTTTGACCCTGCTGTACAGGCCTGTAATAAGGGTGTACCATGTTCTCACAGTGTAGTGCATAAAACCTACTGAACACCTTTAGTCATACATGTACAGTGACCTTCATCATGCACTGTTATGTTTTTATTCACTGGCTTTTATAGTTAAGGGACTTAAGTCTAGAAGTTGGATCTTTTAACCATCATATACTGAGAAGTTGGTCTCAACAAACTGCTGAAACTTGGAATCATATTTAGGGCCTTTGCTGTTGTTTAAGAAAGACAAAACCAGGGATCTTAGACCTTGGCTACACAGCAAACGTCATTGCGATTCGAAATGAGTCGTCAGCCGGTTCGACCTCAATAACCTCACATTAACATCTTGGTAAAACACAAGGATTTAGATATTATGTTCCTCCGAAATAGGCCTGAACGTCCCGTGCACATTTGAGCTCTGAACTAGATTTATTGGCCTAAAGCAGCATAAAACGCACGTATTTATAAGCGTCCCGATCAAATACTTTATAAGATACATAAAACATATAAAACTAACCCGAACGCTTAGAATGCCACCTTTAGATCAAGGCATAACACAAGTTAGTCAGACATTCTGTTCCTCCGATAAAGGCCTGAACGTCTAATGCACATTTGAGCTCTTAACCAGATTTATCGGCCTAAAAGCAGGATAAAAACGCACGTATTCATAAGCCTCCTCATCAAATTCTTTAAAAGATACATTAATCATTTAGAGCTAAACTAAAAGCTTAAAATGCCATCTTTACATCTTGGCATAACACAAGTTAGTCAGACTGTCATGGATCTTCAGTCGGCGTGTGTGTGTGTGCGTGGCATAATTGCAGGAGGTGAGCTGGCGGTTCAATATCGGCTTTTATTATTAAAGCAACACATAAAGAAAACACCGACTTAAATCATACACTAAATAACGACAACAAAAGCTAGACGCCTGACTGTGCTCCAGTCAGGCTCTTTATAATCAACTTAATTACCTTACCTCGGTTCAGGTGAACTCCCACGTCACCTGACCGAGGTGCTGTCTGGGACATGCAGTCCAGCTTAAACATAACTCCAAAATATAACAAACAAACCCAGGCGCTTTGGCGCCCTCTAGGGGCTAACCGTTACACAGACATTCTGTTCCTCCGCTACAGGCCTGAACGTCTAATGCGCATTTGAGCTCTGAACCAGATTTATCGGCCTAAAAGCAGGATAAAAACGCACGTATTTATAAGCGTCCTAATCAAATTCTTTAAAAGATATACAGATCATTCTGATCACAAATAAAAGCTTAGAATGCCCACTTTACATCTTGGTATAACACAAGTTAATCAGACATTCTGTTCCTACAAAATAGGCCTGATTACAAGTGCAGGATTGACCTTTGACCTTTGAGTCTGTGTGTAAAATATACCGTTGTACAAGAGCTCATTGTAGTAGGATTATGATCAGATTTAGCTCTTTCTGAAAGGTCTGTTTAACAATGATATACAGTATGTTAAAATGCTGAAGTATGATTTATAAGAGAGTGGAAGGTTAACCTTTGACCCTGCTGTACAGGCCTGTAATAAGGGTGTACCCTGTTCTCACAGTGTAGTGCATAATCCCTACTGAACACCTTTAGTCATACGTGTACAGTGACCTTTATCATGCATTGTTAACTTTTTATTCACTGGCTTTTATGGTTAAGGGACTTAAGTCTAGAAGTTGGGTCTTTTAACCATCATATACTGAGAAGTTGGTCTCAACGAACTGCTGAAACTTGGAGTCAAATTTAGGGCCTTTGCTGTTGTGTAGGAAAGACAAAACCAAGGATCTTAGTCCTTGGCTACACAGCAAACGTCATTGCGATTCGAAATGAGTCGTCAACCGGCTCGACCTCAATAACCTCACATTAACATCTTGGTGAAACACAAGGATTTAGATATTCTGTTCCTCCGATACAGGCCTGAACGTCTAATGCACATTTGACCTCTAAAACAGATTTATCGGCCTAAAAGCAGCATAAAAACGCACGTGTTCATAAGCATTCCAATCAAATACTTTAAAAGATATACAGATCATTCTGATCACAAATAAAAGCTTAGAATGCCCCCTTTACATCTTGGTATAACACAAGTTAGTCAGACATTCTGTTCCTCCGATACAGGCCTGAACGTCTAATGCGCATTTGAGCTCTGAACTAAATTTATCGGCCTAAAAGCAGGATGAAAACGCACGTATTCATAAGCATCCTGATCAAATTCTTTAAAAGATACATTAATCATTTAGAGCTAAACTAAAAGCTTAAAATGCCACCTTTACATCTTGGCATAACACAAGTTAGTCAGACATTTTGTTCCTCCGGAATAGCCGTGAACGTCCAGTGCACTTTTGAGCTCTGAAACAGATTTATTGGCCTAAAAGCAGCATTAAAATGCACGTATTCATAAGCCTCCTCATCAAATTCTTTAAAAGATACATTAATCATTTAAAGCTAAACTGAAAGCTTAGAATGCCATCTTTACATCATGGCATAACACAAGTTAGTCAGACATTCTGTTCCTCCGATACAGGCCTGAACGTCTAATGCACATTTGAGCTTTGAACCAGGTTTATCGGCCTAAAAGGAGCATAAAAACGCACGTATTCATAAGCATCCTAATCAAATTCTTTAAAAGATACATTAATAATTTAAAGCTGAACTGAAAGCTTAGAATGCCATCTTTACATCATGGCATAACACAAGTTAGTCAGACATTCTGTTCCTCCGATACAGGCCTGAACGTCTAATGCACATTTGAGCTTTGAACCAGATTTATTGGCCTAAAAGGAGCATAAAAACGCACGTATTCATAAGCCTCCTCATCAAATACTTTAAAAGATATACAGATCATTCTGATCAGAAATAAAAGCTGAGATTGCCCTCTTTACATCTTGGTATAACACAAGTTAGTCAGACATTCTGTTCCTCCGATACAGGCCTGAACGTCTAATGCACATTTGAGCTCTGAACTAGATTTATTGGCCTAAAGCAGCATAAAACGCACGTATTTATAAGCGTCCCGATCAAACACTTTATAAGATACATAAAACATATAAAACTAACCCGAACGCTTAGAATGCCACCTTTGGATCAAGGCATAACACAAGTTAGTCAGACATTCTGTTCCTCAGATACAGGCCTGAACGTCCAATGTACATTTAAGCTCTGAACCAGATTTATCGGCCTAAAAAGCAGCATTAAACGCACGTATTTATAGGCGTCCCAATCAAATACTTTAAAAGATATACAGATCATTCTGATCAGAAATAAAAGCTTAGAATGCCCACTTTACATCTTGGTATAACACAAGTTAGTCAGACATTCTGTTCCTCCGATACAGGCCTGAACGTCCAGTGCACATTTGAGCTCTGAACCAGATTTATCGGCCTAAAAGCAGCATTAAACACACGTATTTATAAGCGTCCCAATCAAATACTTTAAAAGATATATGAATCATTTAGAACACACATGAAAGCTTAGAATGCCACCTTTACATCTTGGTATAACACAAGTTAGTCAGACATTCTGTTCCTCTGAAATAGGCCTGATTACCAGTGCAGGATTGACCTTTGACCTTTGAGTCTGTGTGTAAAATGTACCGTTGTACAAAAGCGCATTGTAGTGGAATTATGATTAGATTCTGCTCTTTCTGAAAGGTCTGTTTTACAATGATATACAGTATGTTAAAATGGTGAAGGATGATTTATGAGAGAGTGGAAGGTTAACCTTTGACCCTGCTGTACAGGCCTGTAATAAGGGTGTACCATGTTCTCACAGTGTAGTGCATAATCCCTACTGAACACCTTTAGTCATACGTGTACAGTGACCATCATGCATTGTTAACTTTTTATCCACTGGCTTTTATGGTTAAGGGACTTAAGTCTAGAAGTTGGGTCTTTTAACCATCATATACTGAGAAGTTGGGCTCAACGAACTGCTGAAACTTGGAGTCATATTTAGGGCCTTTGCTGTTGTGTAGGAAAGACAAAACCAAGGATCTTAGTCCTTGGCTACACAGCAAACGTCATTGCGATTCGAAATGAGTCGTCAACCGGCTCGACCTCAATAACCTCACATTAACATCTTGGTGAAACACAAGGATTTAGATATTCTGTTCTTCCGAAATAGGCCTGAACGTCTAATGCACATTTGAGCTCTGAACTAGATTTATGGGCCTAAAAGCAGGATAAAAACGCACGTATTCATAAGCATCCTAATCAAATTCTTTAAAAGATACATTAATCATTTAAAGCTGAACTGAAAGCTTAGAATGCCCCCTTTACATCTTGGTATAACACAAGTTAGTCAGACTGTCATGGATCTTCAGTCTGCGTGTGTGTGTGCGTGGCATAATTGCAGGAGGTGAGCTGGCGGTTCAATATCGGCTTTTATTATTAAAGCAACACAAAGAAAACACCGACTTAAATCATACACTAAATAACGACAACAAAAGCTAGACGCCTGACTGTGCTCCAGTCAGGCTCTTTATAATCAACTTAATTACCTTACCTCGGTTCAGGTGAACTCCCACGTCACCTGACCGAGGTGCTGTCTGGGACATGCAGTCCAGCTTAAACATAACTCCAAAATATAACAAACAAACCCAGGCGCTTTGGCGCCCTCTAGGGGCTAACCGTTACACAGACATTCTGTTCCTCCGATACAGGCCTGAACGTCTAATGCACATTTGAGCTCTGAACCAGATTTATCGGCCTAAAAGCAGGATAAAAACGCACGTATTTATAAGCGTCCTAATCAAATTCTTTAAAAGATATACAGATCATTCTGATCACAAATAAAAGCTTAGAATGCCACCTTTACATCTTGGTATAACACAAGTTAATCAGACATTCTGTTCCTACAAAATAGGCCTGATTACCAGTGCAGGATTGACCTTTGACCTTTGAGTCTGTGTGTAAAATATACCGTTGTACAAGAGCTCATTGTAGTAGGATTATGATCAGATTTAGCTCTTTCTGAAAGGTCTGTTTAACAATGATATACAGTATGTTAAAATGCTGAAGTATGATTTATAAGAGAGTGGAAGGTTAACCTTTGACCCTGCTGTACAGGCCTGTAATAAGGGTGTACCCTGTTCTCACAGTGTAGTGCATAATCCCTACTGAACACCTTTAGTCATACGTGTACAGTGACCTTTATCATGCATTGTTAACTTTTTATTCACTGGCTTTTATGGTTAAGGGACTTAAGTCTAGAAGTTGGGTCTTTTAACCATCATATACTGAGAAGTTGGTCTCAACGAACTGCTGAAACTTGGAGTCATATTTAGGGCCTTTGCTGTTGTGTAGGAAAGACAAAACCAAGGATCTTAGTCCTTGGCTACACAGCAAACGTCATTGCGATTCGAAATGAGTCGTCAACCGGCTCGACCTCAATAACCTCACATTAACATCTTGGTGAAACACAAGGATTTAGATATTCTGTTCCTCCGATACAGGCCTGAACGTCTAATGCACATTTGACCTCTAAAACAGATTTATCGGCCTAAAAGCAGCATAAAAACGCACGTGTTCATAAGCATTCCAATCAAATACTTTAAAAGATATACAGATCATTCTGATCACAAATAAAAGCTTAGAATGCCCCCTTTACATCTTGGTATAACACAAGTTAGTCAGACATTCTGTTCCTCCGATACAGGCCTGAACGTCTAATGCGCATTTGAGCTCTGAACTAGATTTATCGGCCTAAAAGCAGGATGAAAACGCACGTATTCATAAGCATCCTGATCAAATTCTTTAAAAGATACATTAATCATTTAGAGCTAAACTAAAAGCTTAAAATGCCACCTTTACATCTTGGCATAACACAAGTTAGTCAGACATTTTGTTCCTCCGGAATAGCCGTGAACGTCCAGTGCACTTTTGAGCTCTGAAACAGATTTATTGGCCTAAAAGCAGCATTAAAATGCACGTATTCATAAGCCTCCTCATCAAATTCTTTAAAAGATACATTAATCATTTAAAGCTAAACTGAAAGCTTAGAATGCCATCTTTACATCATGGCATAACACAAGTTAGTCAGACATTCTGTTCCTCCGATACAGGCCTGAACGTCTAATGCACATTTGAGCTTTGAACCAGGTTTATCGGCCTAAAAGGAGCATAAAAACGCACATATTCATAAGCATCCTAATCAAATTCTTTAAAAGATACATTAATAATTTAAAGCTGAACTGAAAGCTTAGAATGCCATCTTTACATCATGGCATAACACAAGTTAGTCAGACATTCTGTTTCTCCGATACAGGCCTGAACGTCTAATGCACATTTGAGCTTTGAACCAGATTTATTGGCCTAAAAGGAGCATAAAAACGCACGTATTCATAAGCCTCCTCATCAAATACTTTAAAAGATATACAGATCATTCTGATCAGAAATAAAAGCTGAGATTGCCCTCTTTACATCTTGGTATAACACAAGTTAGTCAGACATTCTGTTCCTCCGATACAGGCCTGAACGTCTAATGCACATTTGAGCTCTGAACTAGATTTATTGGCCTAAAGCAGCATAAAACGCACGTATTTATAAGCGTCCCGATCAAACACTTTATAAGATACATAAAACATATAAATCTAACCCGAACGCTTAGAATGCCACCTTTGGATCAAGGCATAACACAAGTTAGTCAGACATTCTGTTCCTCAGATACAGGCCTGAACGTCCAATGTACATTTAAGCTCTGAACCAGATTTATCGGCCTAAAAAGCAGCATTAAACGCACGTATTTATAGGCGTCCCAATCAAATACTTTAAAAGATATACAGATCATTCTGATCAGAAATAAAAGCTTAGAATGCCCACTTTACATCTTGGTATAACACAAGTTAGTCAGACATTCTGTTCCTCCGATACAGGCCTGAACGTCCAGTGCACATTTGAGCTCTGAACCAGATTTATCGGCCTAAAAAGCAGCATTAAACGCACGTCTTTATAAGCGTCCCAATCAAATACTTTAAAAGATATACAGATCATTCTAATCAAAAATAAAAGCTTAGAATGCCCTCTTAACATCTTTGTATAACACAAGTTAGTCAGACATTCTGTTCCTCCGATACAGGCCTGAACGTCTAATGCACATTTGAGCTCTGAACCAGATTTATCGGCCTAAAGGCAGCATTAAACACACGTATTTATAAGCGTCCCAATCAAATACTTTAAAAGATATATGAATCATTTAGAACACACATGAAAGCTTAGAATGCCACCTTTACATCTTGGTATAACACAAGTTAGTCAGACATTCTGTTCCTCTGAAATAGGCCTGATTACCAGTGCAGGATTGACCTTTGACCTTTGAGTCTGTGTGTAAAATGTACCGTTGCACAAAAGCTCATTGTAGTGGAATTATGATTAGATTCTGCTCTTTCTGAAAGGTCTGTTTTACAATGATATACAGTATGTTAAAATGGTGAAGGATGATTTATGAGAGAGTGAAAGGTTAACCTTTGACCCTGCTGTACAGGCCTGTAATAAGGGTGTACCATGTTCTCACAGTGTAGTGCATAATCCCTACTGAACACCTTTAGTCATACGTGTACAGTGACCTTCATCATGCATTGTTATCTTTTTATTCACTGGCTTTTATAGTTAAGGGACTTAAGTCTAGAAGTTGGGTCGTTTAACCATCATATACTGAGAAGTTGGTCTCAACGAACTGCTGAAACTTGGAGTCATATTTAGGGCCTTTGCTGTTGTGTAAGAAAGACAAAACCAAGGATCTTAGTCCTTGGCTACACAGCAAACGTCATTGCGATTCGAAATGAGTCGTCAACCGGCTCGACCTCAATAACCTCACATTAACATCTTGGTGAAACACAAGGATTTAGATATTCTGTTCCTCCGAAATAGGCCTGAACGTCTAATGCACATTTGAGCTCTGAACCAGATTTATCGGCCTAAAAGCAGGATAAAAACGCACGTATTCATAAGCATCCTAATCAAATTCTTTAAAAGATACATTAATCATTTAAAGCTGAACTGAAAGCTTAGAATGCCCCCTTTACATCTTGGTATAACACAAGTTAGTCAGACTGTCATGGATCTTCAGTCGGCGTGTGTGTGTGCGTGGCATAATTGCAGGAGGTGAGCTGGCGGTTCAATATCGGCTTTTATTATTAAAGCAACACATAAAGAAAACACCGACTTAAATCATACACTAAATAACGACAACAAAAGCTAGACGCCTGACTGTGCTCCAGTCAGGCTCTTTATAATCAACTTAATTACCTTACCTCGGTTCAGGTGAACTCCCACGTCACCTGACCGAGGTGCTGTCTGGGACATGCAGTCCAGCTTAAACATAACTCCAAAATATAACAAACAAACCCAGGCGCTTTGGCGCCCTCTAGGGGCTAACCGTTACACAGACATTCTGTTCCTCCGATACAGGCCTGAACGTCTAATGCACATTTGAGCTCTGAACCAGATTTATCGGCCTAAAAGCAGGATAAAAACGCACGTATTTATAAGCGTCCTAATCAAATTCTTTAAAAGATATACAGATCATTCTGATCACAAATAAAAGCTTAGAATGCCACCTTTACATCTTGGTATAACACAAGTTAATCAGACATTCTGTTCCTACAAAATAGGCCTGATTACCAGTGCAGGATTGACCTTTGACCTTTGAGTCTGTGTGTAAAATGTACCGTTGTACAAGAGCTCATTGTAGTAGGATTATGATTAGATTCTGCTCTTTCTGAAAGGTCTGTTTAACAATGATATACAGTATGTTAAAATGCTGAAGTATGATTTATAAGAGACTGGAAGGTTAACCTTTGACCCTGCTGTACAGGCCTGTAATAAGGGTGTACCCTGTTCTCACAGTGTAGTGCATAATCCCTACTGAACACCTTTAGTCATACGTGTACAGTGACCTTCATCATGCATTGTTAACTTTTTATTCACTGGCTTTTATGGTTAAGGGACTTAAGTCTAGAAGTTGGGTCTTTTAACCATCATATACTGAGAAGTTGGGCTCAACGAACTGCTGAAACTTGGAGTCATATTTAGGGCCTTTGCTGTTGTTTAAGAAAGACAAAACCAAGGATCTTAGTCCTTGGCTACACAGCAAACGTCATTGCGATTCGAAATGAGTCGTCAACCGGCTCGACCTCAATAACCTCACATTAACATCTTGGTGAAACACAAGGATTTAGATATTCTGTTTCACCAAAACAGGCCTGAACGTCTAATGCACATTTGACCTCTAAAACAGATTTATCGGCCTAAAAGCAGCATAAAAACGCACGTGTTCATAAGCATTCCAATCAAATACTTTAAAAGATATACAGATCATTCTGATCACAAATAAAAGCTTAGAATGCCCCCTTTACATCTTGGTATAACACAAGTTAGTCAGACATTCTGTTCCTCCGATACAGGCCTGAACGTCTAATGCACATTTGAGCTCTAAACTAGATTTATCGGCCTAAAAGCAGGATGAAAACGCACGTATTCATAAGCATCCTGATCAAATTCTTTAAAAGATACATTAATCATTTAGAGCTAAACTAAAAGCTTAAAATGCCACCTTTACATCTTGGCATAACACAAGTTAGTCAGACATTTTGTTCCACCGGAATAGCCGTGAACGTCCAGCGCACTTTTGAGCTCTGAAACAGATTTATTGGCCTAAAAGCAGCATTAAAACGCACGTATTCATAAGCCTCCTCATCAAATTCTTTAAAAGATACATTAATCATTTAAAGCTGAACTGAAAGCTTAGAATGC